>NC_142503.1:18777500-19077500 GCF_057876585.1 Rhinolophus sinicus
AAAAACATACAATGGAGGAAAGAAATCCTCTTCAATAAATGTTGCTGGTAAGATTGGAAAGCCACGTGCAAAAGAATGAAATTAGACTATCTGTCGCCATATATAAAAATTAACTCAAAATGCATCAAAAACCGAAACATAAGACCTGAAACAATAAACTGCATAGAAGAAGTCATAGGTACTAAACTTATGGACCTTGGGTTAAGAGGCTTTTATAAATTTGACCTCCAAACAAGGGAAGTAAAATCTAAAATAAATGAATGGAACTATATCAAACTAAAAAGCTTCTGCACAGCAAAAGCAACCATCTACAAAACAAAGGCAACCAATCAAATGGGAGAAGATATTTGCAAACACATCCAGTAAGGGACTAATATCAAAATATATAAAAACTCATCATTTTCAATATCAAAATGGAGGCGTGAGGTGAGCCTCTGTAAAGCTCCCCTGGAATTTACAACTAATCGGACAACAATAACTCCACAAAGGACTCCTTGCACAGCAGACAGGCAAGACGAAGAGGCCCACTACTGAATTCACCTAAAGGTGGGCGAATCGCAGGAGCGGGGGAGGAGGGAAGCGAAAAGTGCGGTGACGGAGCTGTGCGGGCACAGGACGCAGACCTAGCTCAGTACTCTGAGCTCCCTGCATCCTGGAACTACGGCAGCTGTGGGAGAGGGAAGAACTCGGACTGCTAGGACTCTGCTTATGGCCCACAGGGCTGAGGGGGCAGCATATAACACAGCTAAACCTAACCTCACAGCAGAGACCTCGGAGACTAGTCTGAGAGAAGAAGGCTGAAAACGATGATTTAAGCCCTCACTGCCGAGGAGAGAATGGAAGTCTTAGCACCAAGACTGGCCACCCCTCCCTATCATCCCAGAGTTCACCCCGCTCCCACCTGCCAGGTGCTAGAAGCGGAACAGTAACAGTGTCAGACGAAAAGAACAGAATATTTGCTGTTACATAGAGAAGCTGAGGGCATTTTCTAATACACTACCTGCACTACAAGAAATACTAAAGGAGGCTATTTGACCACCATCAACGGGGACAATTTGTGGCAACCAAAACATAAAAAGGGGGAGAGTAAAGGCCAGAACCAGAATATGGGAATGGAGGAATAAGCATGCTGAAGAAAATGGAATACTCTAAATATCAAACTTTCTTTTACATAAACTTAAGGGTAACCACTCAAAAAAAAATCCAGAACTGAAATATATACTGTAATAAAAGAGGAAACAAAGGGAAACATCATACAATACCACCACACAGAAATAACAGACAACAATAAAAAGGCAAAGAAACAATGGAGACACAACCTTACCAGAAAACTAAAGAGAGAATGACAGGAAATCCTCACATAGCAATAATCATCCTAAATGTAAATGGACTGAACTCAACAATAAAAAGGCACAGAGTAGCAGATTGCATTAAAAAAACTAAACCCAACCATACGCTGTCTCCAAAAGACATATCTCAGCTACAAGGACAAGCATAGACTCAAAGTGCAAGTGTGGAAATTGACACTCCAAGCAAATGGTACCCAGAGAAAATCAGGTGTAGCCATAATGATATCAGATGAAAAAGACTTCAGGGTGAAAAAGATAACAAGACACAAAGACGGACATTTCATAATGGTAAAGGGGGCTATACAACAAGATGACATAACAGTCATCGATATTTATGCCCCCAATCAGGGACCACCGAAATATACAAAGCAACTACTAACAGAAATAAAGGGAGAAATTGACCAAAGCACAATTATACTAGGGAACTTAAATACATCATTGACAGCTATGGATAGATCATCCAAACAGAAAATAAATAATGAAATAGCAGCCCTAAATGACACATCAGATGAAATGGACACAATTGACATATATAGAGCACTTCATCCTAAAACATCAGACTATACATTCTTTTCTAGTGTACATGGAACATTCTCAAGGATAGACCATATAGTGGGACATAAAATCAGCCTCAACAAATTTAAGAAGATTGAAATCATACCAAGCATATTTTCTCATCACAAGGCTTTGGCATTGGATATCAACTGCAAAAAGAAAGCAGGAAAAAACACAAATACATCTAGATTAAACAACATTATTTTAAAGAACGACTGGGCCAAGAAATTAGAGGAGAGATAAAAAGATACACAGAAACAAATGACAATGAAAATACATCCTACCAAAACTTTTGGGATGCAGTGAAAGCAGTGTTAAGAGGGAAATTTATCTCATTACAGGCCTATCTCAAGAAACAAGAAAACTACCAAATAAATAACCTCATGTTACACCTTAAAGAACTAGAAAAAGAAAAACAAGTGAAACCCAAGGTCAGCAGAAGAAAGGAAATAATAAAAATCAGAGCAGAACTAAATGAAATAGAGAACAAAAAGACAACAGGAAAAATTAATGTGACAAAGAGCTGGTTCTTTGAAAAGATTAACAAAATTGACAAACCCTTGGCTACACGCACTAAGATAAAAAGAGAGAAGACACTAATTAACAAAATGAGAAATGAAAAAGGGGAAGTTATCATGGACACCACAGAAATACAAAGGATCATCCAAGAATACTATGAAGGACTATATGCCACCAAATTCAATAACCTAGAAGAGATGGACAAGTTCTTAGAAACATATAGCCTTCCAAGGCTGAACCATGAAGAACTGGAAAATTTAAACAGACTGATCACTAGTAACGAAATTGAATCATTCATCTAAAACCTTCCCAAAAGCAAAAGTCCGGGACCAGATGGCTTCACTAATAAATTCTACCACACCTTCAAAGAGGATGTAACGCCAGTCCTATTCAAACTCTTCCAAAAAATTGAAGAAGAGACAGTACTCCTTAACTCATTTTATGAGGCCAACATTACCCTGATACCAAAACCTGGTAAGGACCACACAAAAACAGAAAACTATAGACCAATGTCTCTGATGAATACAGATGCAAACACTAAACAAAATTCTAGCAAATCGAATACAACAATGCGTTAAAAAGATTATTCATCACGACCAAGTGGGGTTCATCCCCAGGGCACAAGGATGGTTCAACATCCGCAAATCCATCAATGTGATACATCATATAAACAAAATAAAGGACAAAAATCATATGGTTATATCAATTGATGCCGAAAAAGCATTTGACATGATACAACATCCATTTATGATTAAAACACTTAATAAAATAGGTATAGAAGGAAACTACCCTAACATAATAAAGGCCATATATGACAAGCCCTCAGCTAATCTCATAAGTAATGGTGGAAAAGTGAAGCCCTTTGCTCTACGTTCAGGAGCACGACAGGGTTGTCCCCTATCACCTCTGCTTTTCAACATAGTGTTTGAAGTCCTTGTCAGAGCAATCAGGCAAGAAAAAGAAATAAAAGGCATCCAAATTGGGATGCAGAAGTTAAATTATCACTCTTTGCAGATGTCATGATGCTATATATAGAAAACCCTAAAGATTCCACAAAAAAGCTATTAGAAACGTACAACAAATACAGTAAAGTTGCCGGCTACAAAACCAACATACAAAAGTCCATTGTATTCTTATATACTAACAATGAAATCTCAGAAAAAAAAATACAAGAAACAATTCCTTTTGCAATTGCAGCAAAAAGAATAAAATACCTAGGAATAAACTTAACCAAGGATGTGAAGGACCTATATGCTGAAAACTATGACGTTTTTGAAAGAAATTGAAGAAGACACAAAGAAATGGAGACACATTCTGTGCTCATGGATTGGAAGAATCAACATAGTTAAAATGGCCATATTACCCAAAGCAATATACAGATTTAATGCAGTCCCCCTCAAAATCTCGATGGCATTTTTTAAATAAATAGAACAAAAAATCATCAGATTTGTTTGCAACCACAAAAGACCCTGAATAGCCAAAGCAATCTTAAGAAAAAAGAACAATACTGGAGGCATCACACTCCCTGACTTTAGCTTGTACTACAGGGCTACAATAATCAAAACAGCATGGTATTGGCAGAAAAACAGACACATAGACCAATGGAATAGAATTGAGAATCCAGAAATAAAACCACATAAATATGGACAGATAATTTTTGACAAAGAAGCAAAACATACAATGGAGGAAAGACAGCCTCTTCAATAAATGGTGCTGGGAGAACTGGATAGCCACGTGCAAAATAATTAAACTAGACTGCTATCTGTCACCACGTACCAAAATTAATTCAAAATGGATCAAAGACTTAAGCATAAGACCTGACACAATAAACACAATAAACTGCATAGAAGAAAGCATAGGTACTAAACTTATGGACCTTAGGTTCAAAGAGAATTTTATGAATTTGACTCCAAAGGCAATGGAATTAAAAGCTAAAATAAATGAATGGGACCATATGAAACTTAAAAGCTTCTGCACAGCAAAAGAAACCATCGACAAAATAAAGAGATAACCAACTGAATGGGAGAAGATTTTTGCAAACTGTGCCTCCGATAAGGGGCTAATATCCAAAATATACAAGGAACTCATGAAACTCAACAACAAAAAAACAAACAACCCAATTGAAAAATGGGCAGACGACCTGAAGAGACATTTGTTCAAAGAGGACATACAGATGGCAAATAGACATATGAAAAAATGCTCAACATCACTAATCATCAGAGAAATGCAAATCAAAACCACAATGAGATATCACCTCACCCCAGTCAGAATGGCTGTCATTAACAAGACAAATAGTAACAAGTGTTGGAGAGGCTTTGGAGAAAAAAGAACCCCCATTCACTGTTGGTGGGAATGCAAACTGTTGCAGCCACTATGGAAGGCAGTGTGGAAGTTCCTCAAAAAATTACGAATAGAATTACCATATGACCCAGCAATCCCTCTCCTGGGTATCTACCCCAAAAATCTGAAAACATTTATACATAAAGACATGTGTGCTCCTATGTTCATTGCAGTTTTGTTTATGGTGGCCAAGACATGGAAACAACCAAAATGTCTTTCGATAAATGAATGGATAAAGAAGTTGTGGTATATATATATACAATGGAATACTATTCGGCGGTAAGAAAAAAAAAATAGGACCGTTTGTGACAAGATGGATAGATCTTGAGATTGTAATGCTAAGCGAAGTAAGTCAGACAGAAAAAGCAGAGAACCATATGACTTCACTGATATTTGGTATATACACCAAAAACAACAAAAGAACAAGACAAACAAATGAGAAACAAAAACTCATAGACACAGACAATAGTTTAGTGTTTACCAGAGGGTAAGGGGGCCGGGGGATGACAGATGAGGTTAAAGGGGATCAAATATACAGTGATGGAAAGAGAACTGACTCTGGGTGGTAAACATACAATGTGATTTATAGATGATATAATATAGAATCAGATACCTGAAATCTATGTAACTTTACGAACAATTGTCACCCCAGTAAACTTTAATAAAAAAAAATAATAATAATTTGTTGAATGGGGAATATTGCAAAAATGGATACTCTGATAAAATTTGTCATTTTTAATAATAAGAATGAAAATATACATATTAATGATTATTTGGGAAAAGAGATATAAAAGAAATATAGTCTAACTTATTAATACATTTTGTCTAGTAAATATAAACCTAAATAAGAAGGAAAAGACAAATTATTTTATTTTTTTAAAAAAAGAAGTAGCTAAAACCTAAAGAAAAATATTGTGATGTCTATCTGGCAAAAAAAGTATAAAAATAAATTGGAACTAAACCAAACAAGAACATGAAAACCCCAAGTAGTTTGGATTCTTATAAAAAATAAATAAAATAAATGAAAGTGTGCTGAGGGATCCATCCACTGATACTATATTTAGAGTGAAGGCATAGCTAATGACCACGATCCATCAGGGCTCCGAGAGTAAGCTGATCACTTAAAAATATCAAATCCTTACACATAAATATTTAAGTGCAGATGTGACCTATATACAAACAATGACTATATTACTTATATATATGAGAAATAACAAATTGAAAACAATATATAATTTCCAAAAAATAGTTCATGTAAAAGTTTTGCATATTTTGGATCCTGCTTTATCTTCAATGCCTAGGTCTGTCTGAACCACAGTAGGTACTCAATATTCTTTTAGTTGAATGAATGAATGAATTGTAAGGAAAAAAATAAGTGCTGACTTTTTAAGCTGTACCTAGTGTTTTCAAGAATGTGAGGAAAAAAGACACCCATTTTAAAATACCATCATTAAGTTATTTGTCAATTATTTTCAAAGTTCAAAATGTGCTTTCTGGGGGGATCTAAGAAAATGTCAACTGGGGCTTTCCTGAACAGCATAGTGAAAGGAATTAAAATAATAAAATATATTTTCATGAATGTGAGGGTGTGCACTATGCCCCTTGAAGCATTAGGAACATTGGTAAATTTCTAGGAAGACATGAAATAAAACACAGAGCCTAAGCAATAATCACAATACATAAAGGTATTCTAATGACTCAAGCAAGATTATTTATGTATGCCAGACATTTAGCAACACTCTTTAAGTATTTTCAGGCAGAGGATACTTTTGGGATATATTTGTTATTGTTTACTTTCTAGGCTAGAACATAATTAAGCTGATTTGGTTTATAGTTTAATAGCCATTTTGGGAATTTTCATAACTGTAATTTGAAAGCTGAAAATTTTACGTAATTGTAGTTATCTCTATATATTAATATAATATTTAAAATATTTAGAAATCAATTAAAATTAAGAAAATTTGTTAATACACAGAGTATGCAATCTTTGATAAATATTCTAGTGGTATGTTTCATAGAAAGGAATAGAAGCATCTTTATATGATTAATAATACACATACTAAGTAAAATAATCTGATGAAATTTGATATCATGCATCTAATTTTAAACAAGTCAACTTAAATTTGACTACAATTAATCCTTTAAGTTACCCTCAAGTGTATTTTTGTCAGGAAGTCACACAGCAGGGCATTAGCTCAAAATAATTAATAGAATATTTATGAGAATCTGGAAAATTACAAAAAATATAATATGCTTGGAAATTTTATGTTTCTTCATGCACAATGACAATATGATCAGGAAACCAAATCATGAAAGCAAAAACATTGCATTTGTTATTTGATGAAATATTAAATTATTATCATACTATAAAAAGTAACTTCAAGAGAAGAGTGTCTTAACTGGTTGATGAGACTCATTTCCCAACAGTATATCTCTATATTTATAACGCTTCCATCCACCGGGCAAGTTTGGCTTATGCAATGTAGTTCTTCATGAAAACTATCACTTAGTGTACAGCTGGCCACAGTTATCTATTGCAGAAAAATTATCCCTTTCACTAGCATTTATTAACAAACTCTGTACATGAGGCATTTGTTCTTGGTGTTTCAAAACTACTTAATGAAAATAATAGATGTTGCTGTGTTCATTAATGCAGTCGTTGGACTATATTGAACTGAGTCATAAAGCAATGGATAAAAAAAAACTTTTATTTTTGCTTTACTCTTTATAAAATAATATATGTTTATTGGAGGAGAAGACTCAAGAATTGCACAAGGAATGAAATCCATCATAATCCTGTCAACCAGCAGCAGTCATAGTTAATATGGTTCCAGATTTTTCCCCCTGGTTTTATAGGGAAAATCAATCATAAACATTTTTAATGTAATTAATATTCATAATATACCTTGATGTGACAGATTTCTAGAAGTGAATATATAGTGTTACATTCATGTCACATTCATATAGCTGTGTAGCAAGGAGGTGAAATTCAAGTTGAGGAGCCAGTCAGCAGAAGTGTGCTTCTAAGCTTAGTCTCCACCAGCTGAGTGTGTCAGCTTGGACAAATGGCTCAATCTCTATCCTCATTTGGTTATGTATAAAATGGGTATAAAAATAATCTCTGTCTCATAGTCTTGTGACAAGAATGAAACCAGCCAGCTAATTCATGCAAAACTCTTGAAACATATAAGTCAAATCAAGATACTTTCATTTAATCATTTCAGGCTCTAATATATTTCCAAATAGCTTTCCAAAAAATAGTGAACATACTCTTTAAAAGTGAGCTCACCAGTAACAAATGGGTACACACACACACACACACACACACACATACACACGTAGAAACACACATACAGTGTTGAATGTGTGTGATGGTGTATGTATAATACCTTAAAATGATTAAACTTAAAAATACTGAAATTATATATATATATACACATACATATATATATATATATATATATATATATATATATATATATATATATATATATATATATATATATTTTAACATCATGGAAATAGGCCTGAAACAGAAAGAAACTGGAAAAGATAACCAAATATGAGACCAATGGAACACTGCTTATAATCCAGCACCATGGAGTTAGGAGTTCTCTGCTTCATTCTTCATTTCTAGTTAAAGCACAATTAGATCTACATGGTTTTAACACAAGGCATGCTAATTCCTCCTTGGAAATGTCTGCCCAATCAGCCTCATCAGCTTAAATTCACACCATCCAAGTAGTTGGAGTCTACAGAGATTCCATTTTGTTCACCCTGAAATTGTCTTAACTCTTTTTGCCATTAAGTATGGACTTCATTCTCCATTATGCTCCTCAGACCTTATTTGTGGAGTAGCCTGGCCTTCTGCTTCATTTTTGTCAGAGTGCTGGGCTCTACTGCCTACCAAGCAGAACAACGTGCTGACATGCATGGCTTCATGAAGAGCTTTGCATCAAAAACCCACTCAAACCACTATCTTTATATCCTCTCACTCATTGTCACCGGCATTTTCAATTGTCTGTCACAGAAATCTTTTTTCTCTCTTGGCTGGAGATTCAGTCTCTCACAATACCATTTGGAACTGCCAGCAAGATTACCCACAATTCCAAGTTCATCTCCATGAGTCCAGACAAAGTTTGGAAATACCTCAGTTGAGGGACCATTGAAGCCCACTGAGCTGCAATGTGGCTACTTGAGGGTGTACATTATGACTGGAAAGATTTCACTGACACATCCTGTCTAGCTTCTGGGTTTATAATTTTTCAATATACTACATATGACACTTAAATAGCATTATCTAAACAATTGTGAAAATTTGCAATATATATTTCAAGCAGTCTATCCACTGTCCACAATATTCATTCCTATATCATTAGGGTTATTTGAGCTTTCTATAGAGCAGAACTGGCCATGACTTATCTTACCACTAATATTTTTTATAAAACAAAACAAAACAAAATTATTGCTAGATCAATAAGACTTTTATATTTGCTAGCCTATAAACATTTGTTCCCCTAAATATTGGATTTTATGGAATCATATTTTGCCTAGTTTAAGTGAAATATCTTAAAGTTACAAAGAATATGGTCATTTCATTATTTTGCCTGGTACACATAGGCCGCCCTACAGAAGTCAAATACAACCTAGCTTAACGTTCCTTAACTAAGATTAGTGTAGTTCACTGAGGTTTCAATGTTTTGAGGAACATCATGATTATACCTATTGCTTACAAAAATGAAGGTTTCCTACTATGGATTCCTTTAATTTAATTTTATTAGAGTATACCTAGTGAAGATTGTAGATTTATGAGGCAGAGCATAATCATGTCTTTGTGTTCGATTTTTCAATGATTTTACCTTGGTGTGAAGAGCTTTTCCAGCAAAAAGAGAAATAAAACAAATAATAAAATAACAGCAAGTACAAGTACTATTCTCTGGTATACCAGATGGATATATTTCAGTTTTACTATTAAAAAAAATAAATAAATAAGCAGGACTCACATACATGAGGGAGATGCCAAAATTCACGAGTAGGTCATTAAGTATAGTTATGAGTAGTGCCATCCCATTGGTTCCAGTCCCCGTGTATTTTGCTGATGAAAGAAATGGAACAACATATTGATTTAAAGTATATAACATTTCCTTTAGGACAATACCCCAACTTCAACAGGTACTTTTCCCCTCAGGTGGCACTTTACATTTTTCTTATCAATTTTACTTTTTGTTCATGTGTGGAATACCATGAATGACGATATTTCAAGTAATAACTCATGAAAGGAAGAAATGTTAAATGTTGAATACGTATGCTATCGAGCTTAGCAGATCATTGTACATTGTCTCATCTCCTACATGTATGATGGAATCTAGCTGATGTCATCAACCTGCTATAAAGAAAGTGACTCACCCTTTCAGGTTATCACATCATAGAGTGGGTTCCGTGTTGGGTGTTTAGAAGAGGCAATTTCTGGCCAGACTTTATGGGCGGAAGTACATGATATTGAGTGCATGTAGAGTTGATCTTTCAGCAATTCTGCCTACACTGTATATGGGCCCATTGATCAAACCCTTGGATTATGAAAGAAAAAAGCCTGATAAGCATCCATAGGACAGATTGTTAAAACCCTTTTGTGAAGTGGGGCCTTTGGAAGGCATTTACATGGGTGATGGTGAAGGTAGTCGCAGGTGCACAATTTTCCAACTCCTGGTCAGCCACATAAGAATGGGCCTTGAGCTGGTAACACTTCTTTACACAGACATATAGCCCTCACAGCCTGTGCTGGGTTTGAAGACTTTTGTGAGAATATTTTATCCTGTTTCAGATTCAGTGTATACTCCTTTGTTGTGCTTAAGCATGTGGGTCATATGGCACCTGGTTAACCCCACTACTGTATCTGTTCTTGACAGGGAGGGAATAAGATCCTTTGCTTGCAGCATGATGAGAGTGCACACAGCCTTGAATTTGCCATGGGATAAGACTCTATGGCCATGGGAGACCAACACCTATCATAGAAGCATTAGTTTACGTTTCTGTAGGCAGGGATAGGTTTTGTTTATTTCATTATTGACTCTCTTGCACAAAATACATAGAAGGAATCAACACACATTTTATAAGCCTATGGAAAAATCATGAAAACACCAAATGTTATCAGAAAATAAATAATGAGCACGCATGGAAAAATATCTCTATTTTTTTCTCTCAACATTTCTTTCATCTCAAGAATAGTCTAACTTGCAAGTTGAAAAGGCCCATGATTTGCTTAGAGAATGTTTATAATGATAACACTTCCAACTTTCCCCTTCCTATACCCTTGTACATTTTCATCCATTGAATCTTAATTTTGCACAATAGCTTTCTACAAGTGATTGTATTTAATGACAGGATTTTATTTTTTGTATTTATTTTAAAAATTTATATACTTATAAACTTACATAAAATTATAATTATGCCCATAAATTATTCATCTGTCTTCCCTAATTGTCAACATGTTATGCCACTGTAGTACACTTGCTTATTTTTAATATTTGAAAACAAGTTATACAGACCTGGAATATGAATAAATTTAGTCACTTCTTTGTTTTGCTGTTTCTTCATGTATCTCAGGTTTACTCATCACCAACTGATGCCTAAAATAAATGTGATAATATTTATTTGACCAGCATCAGTAAATATTCAATATTTTGCATTTTAATAATTTGTTTTAAACTAATGTAAAACAAAGAGTTCAATAACAACTACTAGTAAAATTGATAGTGATTTTGTTATAAAAAATGTACAAACTTGAAATGGGGCGTTCAGAAGATTTAATTAAGAAATGCTGTTCTGTATCTCTGACTATCACTCTTAAAAAATGGTATACTCTGAGGGTAGAAATGGAAAAAAATATAAAATAACACCAGCAGGACAGTGATCATAAACAGGCAGGCAACAACTAACAGCATGCCTATTTACTCAGTATGAAATATTACATTATTTAAAAATTTAAAAAAAAGATTATTCAAGGTCAATTGATTTTAATCTCTATGGGGTAAATCATAATCACAAACTTTTAACCTTAGATGATCTCTATGGACAATTTATCAAGAATAATTATACTCCCATACATATTAATCCAAATACACAATTTTTCATAAAAATGACTGACTGAAGTCAAACTTGCAAAGAATGCAAGATTAAGGGGCTATATTATGTTAATGGGCTGTATATATGATTTTATAAGTGCATGATTTAATCATGTTCTCTAATTTAAAAACAGTTAAAAAGCGGGACGTTTTAAACTAAGCAAACTGGCTTCTAATTTTGTTTCTCAAGAATCAGTAAGCTATCATATACTATTGAGGACATGGGAGCTTAGCTTTGTGTATACTAAATAATCAGTCCACGTAGTGGTTTGGAACTGGACCAAAATAACTCAGTACTTTTGGTGGTTGATGAAAGGCAGAAACACTGTCATTTTGAGAAAGTCATACAAGTTTGGTATAAAATATAAAGAGAGCATCTTGTTTCTAATTTCTAGCTGAGTGCTTTCTTCACTTTTCATCATAATATGGCGTATGAATAAAACTTAAAGTTAGCAAATTTTAATACTGTATGAATAGGAAGAAATATTTTCTTGAACTTTCTAAAGATATTGTGTCACTGTATTTACCTCAAAACTAGGAATAAGTAAGTGGGCAAGGATTTGTTGCTAAATGAATGTTTTTCAGAGAACTTTGATAGTACCACCAAATTGCTTTCTGCTACTAAAATCATACAAAGCATTACAAACTTTTATGACTACATGGATACATGAATATTGCCTTTGATAAATTAAAGTGGAGTAGGCAGATATTGTTAATAAGACACAAATAATTGTTATTTTTAAAGAAAGAATATATATGTGTGTATATATATACATATATATATATAAATATAAATATATATGTGTGTGTCATATATATATGACACTGCATTAAGATTATGATGTTGCTCAGAAGGTACAAAGTTTCAGTTATGAGATGAATAAGTTCTAGAGATCTAATGTATGGAATGTTGGCCTTAGGTAACAATACTCTGCTGTATCTTTGAAATTTACTAAGAGAGTAGATCCTAAATGTTCTCAGCACAAAATAAACAAACAAAAGCTAATCATGTAAGATGATTAACACGTTAGTTAGCTTGATTGTGGTGATTATGTCACAGTGAATAAAATCACCAATTTGTACACCATTAATACATATAATAAATAGAATTGCTTTGCATTATATGACACCACTGAAAGTCAGGGCAGATGATTGCACATACATTTGATAAAGCATGCATATATAATATATGCAAAGAACTTTTACCAATCAAGTAGCAAAATGCAGAAAACCTAATAAAACTGGCCAAAAGACTTAGGATGACATTTTAAAGAAAAGGCTTTTGAAATGTCAATAGACACATGAAATGGTATTCAACTTCATTAGTCACCAGGGAAAAGTAAGTTAAACCTTCAATGTGGTTCCTGTCATAATGCATGCTCTATTAACAACAAATCAGACAATAATACTAAGTGCTGGTGAGAACGTGCAACTATAACTCTAATACTCTGCTGTTGGGAGTATAAATTTTTACAACAAGTGCAGAAATCTTTTTAGCAGCTCCTACTATTAGCTAAACATATACAACACTGCAAATTAGAAATTTAATTCCTATATATATATCAGGAAAAATGTCGGAAATACTGTATTCATATACCTTGTTTCCCCGAAAATAAGACCTAGCTGGATCTCAGATCTAATGTGTCTTTAGGAGTAAGAATTAATATAAGACCCGGTCTTATTTTAATATAATACTGGGTCTTATACCATATCATATCATATCATATTACACCGGATTTTATATTAATTTTTGCTCCAAAAGATGAATTAGAGCTGATGGTCTGGCTAGGTCTTATTTTCGGGGAAACACGGTATATAGCAAAAAATTTACACATATTTCATAGGACAATTCTTATTACTCCCAATTTAGAAATGACCCAAATACCCACAAACTCCAAAATGGTTAAAAATGTTGCGTTAATAAAATAGAATACTATATAGAAATGAAAAAAGCTATTGCTGCCTAAACCAACATAACACCATAGATGAATCCTATAAAGTAATATTTAGCTAATGAAACTAGATACAAAGTAGTGACATATATAATGTGTATATATCTAAGTACACATACAATATACATCACTCTAAGTACACACACAAACAGATATAAACTTGTACACAGATACAAACATACATACATATAGAGTTTAAAACTAAGCAGAAATAAAAACTAACATAATTTAAGTAGTGGTTATTTAGGAGATGGGCTAATAATGAAAGTGAATACACAAGGGTATCTATTTCTTAAAATGGAAAATTTCAATATATCATATAACTAAAAATTGCATACAAAGTGTAATTAAATTTTATAGCTATATAGATTCATGACCACACAACAGAAAGTTAATAATTTTTTGATAAATGAAAGTAAATTTATACTGTAAAAATGTAAGAGTAGAATGAGGCATCTATGAAAATGCAGGTTGGAAATAAAGACTTACAGTACTTCTTCAAATTTTAGGAAAAGGCTGATATGAAAAAATACATACAGAACTATAATCATTGAGTTCAATTATAGGAACCAGATCTATTCCAAAATAAGCAATGGCAGTCTAACTATCAGAACTGTCCAGAAATGGATTGGAGTGTTACCTAGACTCGTGAGTCCCACAATCATCAGATTTACTGAAATAGGATTGATTTTTATGCTTAAGGGTTATTTATCCTGTAATTCATTTTGTTTTGTTTTATTTTCCCTCAACAACTACTTATTGATAATTTGTTGGTGTTATATATTTTTCCAGGATAATCCTATAAGCTGGATTTTTTACATTGACACAAATGTAGATTAAATAATACTTTTCATTATTCATTTTAACTCAAGAATCAATGATAGTCAAACTAAAGTGTGATATATCACAGTAGTTAAATTCACATGCTGTGAATTCAGACTCCCAGGGTTTGAAAACTCTTTTCAGTTTACTGGCTCAGTGACCTGGGTAAAATTATTTAAGTCTTCAATTCCTCAGTTTCCTCAACTGTAAAATGTGGATTAAATGGTTCTATTGCATAAAACTTCTCCAAAGATTAAATAAATTTCATAAGTAAAACCATTAGAGCTATGCCTGAATACTCTGAAAGCAAGAGTTGTATTTTATACTATGTGTTATTTTTCATGTTATTATTTTAATTCAGGCAAACATAAATGTACAGACATATTTACATATTTAGATCTCTGAAGTATAATTATTTTCATGTGTATAATGCTACACACATATACATGTGTTCAAGTATATATAAATAGATTGATTGATTTATGATAGATGTGTGTGTAAAAATTTTCAAAAATCCTTGGAAGATAAATTAGGTTTACCAAAAGCTTAGTGACATTTTAATCATATCCACCTTATACTAAAAAAAAAATGTACCATACTTTCCTGATCAATTCAGGCAATTGAATGCCCCATCTCCCTCACTGCACCATACCTGTATTATTATGTGCTTCAAAGTTGTTTGATACTCGGTCAACAACTTTTCTCCTTTCACATCCAGAAGTTATTCAGGTACAATTCTCATTTCATGGGTCAGTTATTTTCTTTGTTCTCATCCATGAAGGATAAACCCAACCTTTTTTTATTGGATTACAGGCAGGTAGTGTGGGTCTTAAGTCTGTTATGGATCTTGGTCTGCCACAGATGAATTGCTTCTCTTTGATACAACTTGAGCAATCTATCTAGTATGTTGAAAAATGTTGCTGTGGAAGAAGAAACACAATTCAGACCAAAGAGATGTTTCTCTTATTTGAAATGAATGATGGCTATTGGTGAATGAAAAATCCACAGTTAGTTTAAAGCTGCTAGTCAATTGTCTGTTGAAGGACAGAGACAGCTGAAAAAAATTTATAGAGATTGCGTATTTGTACCATAGACAATTTCTCTTAGAATGAGTTAAACTGTTAAATGTGAATAATAGAAGCCGGATAGCTTTAATTTATTTTTGTTTTCTTTTGTAAGTGAAGTAAGAGAAAAATAGAAACCTTATTTTCTAAATGTGCAAAGGAGAAAGGTTAGTTATGCAGGCTTACAAAAAATGTTTGAGAAAAGCTAAAGTGGAAGCAACTGAGATGTGACACTTATCTTTCTAACCCTCTACACACATCTCTCCTTAGGTAAAAGTCCTGTGTTATTTCCCTGATATCACGATATGATCAAGTAGTAGAGGTCATTCTGGTGTTGATAAATTCACAAATAATGTGTATTTCTTTGAGATTCATGTAATAATTTATTTTTAGTATGTGAGTATTTAAAAAAATAATGACTGGCTTTGTGGTTAAAAAGTTATTTAAAGAGTAGTCTGTGATTCCTAGAAGTTTTAAATATAATGTAAATAGAAATTTATATTATCAACAAATTGATTTACTTCAAGATAAATATGATATTAACCATGCTAACTATATGTTTCACTGGATTTCTGGAGTTTTAATTGTATCAGCAAGGAATTAACATACGTATGCACTTTCCTCTGACTTAAGAGCTACTTGAAGTATTAAAATGCATGAAATAATGTTGTCTAACGCATAGCTCTACATCTACTGGATTTCACGCAACCAATAAGAAATAAATAGATTTCAAATGAATAACTACACTTTGTATTTCTCTTAAAGAAATAGCCTGTGATTAATTTTTCTAATACAATGAGATAAGTTGTGTTATTGAACAAATATATCCCCAATTACAAAAAATAAAAAAGTATAAGAAATTCATAAATAATCACAATTGTAGTAAATATTTGTCTACAGTTTCTAAAGTCTATTACCCAACATTTGTGTGCATGTCATCTTGAAGGAAGAATCCTAAAGAAATCATAAATAAAAGTTTTTTTGTTTGTTTGTTTTCATGATTAACAACCCCATAAAATGTCATGGTACATTAAATACTATACTAAATAATATAATACTTCTATTTTTTTTCCATAGTAAACACATAACCATCACCTTGGTCTTTCTCCTAATACAGAGTTTATACAACACATATTGTCTGGTTACCTGACACATATTTTCCATCTAACATATTGTTATGTGTACTTTCTATTTTCTCTGTTAATGAACACTTTAGATATTGTGTCTTTACCTTGTTTTATTTATTTTCTTTCTTTACATCTTTCCTTCATTTTTCTTTTCCTTTTTAATTTTTAAAAGAGTTCAATGCCACAGACATGTGCAGGAGCTACACAAAGCCAAAGCCATCTTTACTGGCATTGGGAAACTAAGCTGAGCCCTGTCTCAAGTGCCCGCAAACAGGAGCTTAACAATCTAAAGCTAAGGAAAAAGATTGATTGGTTGATAACCTTTTTGACATTGTCTTCAATGCCTAGGGCCAAGATTGTCCTTAGAGGAAGTTGCCCAGGGAGGAAAAAAGGAAAAACCTGAAGAAAAAGAAGAGAAAGGTGTGTCTTGCTTAGATACACTTATATTTAAGCATGAGCCATCATGAGTCAAGGATATGTTTAGCTCAAATTAGTCTCACTAAACTGAGGACTTAGGCAAAGAACATGAACTAGGTAAAGGAAAAGCAAAAGGACGATTTTTGAGGAACAGTGGCCAAGGAGAAATGACATGAAGTGGGAAAAAAAGGTTGTATATATATTTTTTATTCTTTCTTTCTCACCAGCTTTCTGTCAACTGTTTTCACAAGGCTTCTTGCTGACCAGGAAACAAATCCCTCACTATTGTTTTTCTTCTTTCCTATTTCATTAATTTATTCACATATCTTCAGCATCTCATTCACTTACTTTTGTTTATTTTTTATTTTTTATATTCTTTCTCTAAGGTTTTAATTTGAAGACTTAGTTCAGTATTTTTTTAAGTTTCATTATTTCTAAATGTAAGATTTAAGGCTATCTATATCTTTCTACTTATTTATACTATTTTTGTTTTTTATATATCAGTTTTGACATCTCCTTTGATCTATGAATTATTCAGTAGAGCACATTCAAATTTCCAAAAGCATTATATTTATTTACTTTATGATATTAACTTCCAAGTTAATTACCTATCTTTAGCTACAGTTTCTTTGTAATTTCATGACACTGGTTCTATGACTTATTATATGGGCCAAGCATGTCTGCTTGAGAGATGTATTCCATCTAGCAGTTCCCTATTACTGCTCTAACAATGTGTCCCTAACTTAGTAATGACTGAAAACAACACAAATATAGTATCTTCCAGTTTTGGAAGTCAAAAGTACAAAGTCAGTCTCACTGGATTAATATCATGGTGATAGCAGTGCTGGTCACTTCTGGAGGCTTTAGGTAAGAATCCATTTCTTTGCCTTTTCCATTTTTTAGCGATCACCTGCATTCCTTGGTTTACTTCCCCTTTTCCCATTTTCAAATCTAGCAGCTTAACATCTTTAAATCTCTCTCTGACTCTGACCTCTGCTTCTGTCACACTATCATCTTCTCAGAGAGTGAATCTCCTGACTCTTGACCTTATAAGGATGCTGGCTATTATATTGAATTCATCTTATAATCAAGGAAAATCTCCACATTGCAAGATCTTAATTTAATCATACCTGCAAAGTCCCTGCCAGGTAAGGTAATACATCTACAGGTTCTAAGGTTAAGATGTGAAAATATTTGGTGGGGGCATTATTTTACCACACATATATTTTCTAAATATTGATATCAGCAATCTATATATGTCTTTAAATAAAGTTTTGAGTGAGATTTCTGGGAAACAAAGATGAAACCTATATGTATGACTGAACTATCTTTTCGCATGACCATACGAAATTTGCCTCTGAGAATAGTAGCAAATTATTTTAATGGCATATATATATATATATATATATATATATATATATATATATATATATATTTCTGTGACTTTTATTTTTCTGTTTGAGTTGAGAGGGCAAACTCCAGTGAATTCAAATCTGTCACCACATGGTCACCTAAAGTATCATCCCATATTTAGTTCTGGCTCTCATAAAAAGCAGCAAAAATGCCTAAGACTTCCCAATGGAAAGACAATTGGAATGGATGTTATAAGATTAAACAAAATGAAAGTGTGTATCCTGTTATCTATATATCATTATAAGATGAATTCAATATAATAGAAGAGTGATCCAAGTCTACCTTGATTCTTCAGTGACTGATAATCTTCAAATTTTTAGTCAGATATGATTGACTTCTAACAGAGAAGATAAAAATGAGGGCTGATTCAACTCTCATTGACTCAGAGCTTCTCTTCAGGCTAAACACAAGAACTATTCTTTTAAAAATATAAATGATTGTATCACTTTTAAGTGTGGATCACTCTGCTTTAACACAAGAGTTAATCACACAGATAAGACTGAAAAGAGAACTATGAACTAAAAATGTTGATTTATGTAAACTAATTGGTTTAATAAAACTACTAATAAGCAGAAAGAATAGTAGTACACACGGAACAATTCTCAAATATATTTTGTAAGCCACCATTAGGAGCCATCCAAGCAGATTAGAATTACTCATTTATATTTTATCAGAAACCCTCATGATAAAACATACAGAGAACTTACTTTGTGAAACTTGTCTATAAGAGTTAGGTGAGCATATATACCACAACTTCTGTATCCATTCATCTATCGAAGGACATTTTGGTTGTTTCCATGTCTTAGCCACCATAAACAAAGCTGCAATGAACATTGGAGCACACGTGTCTTTATCTATAAATGTTTTCAGATTTTTTGGGTAGATACCCAGGAGAGGGATTGCTGGGTCATATGGCAATTCTATTCGTAATTTTTTGAGGAACCTCCACACTGCCTTCCATAACGGCTGCACCAGTCTGCATTCCCACCAACAGTGTATGAGGGTTCCTTTTTCTCCACAGCCTCTTCAACACTTGTTACTATTTGTCTTGTTGATGATAGCCATTCTGACTGGGGTGAGGTGATATCTCATTGTGGTTTTTATTTGCATTTCTCTGATGATTAGTGATGTTGAGCATTTTTTCATATGTCTATTTGCCATTTGTATGTCCTCTTTGGAGAAATATACACAATGGAATACTATTCGGCGGTAAGAAAAGATGATATAGGAACATTTGTGACTACATGGATGGATCTTGAGAGTGTAATGCTGAGTGAAATAAGTCAGACAGAAAAAGCAGAGAACCATGTGATTTCACTGATATGTGGTATATAAACCAAAAACAACAAAAGAACAGGACAAACAAATGAGAAACAGAAACTCATAGACACAGACAATAGTTTAGTGGTTACCAGAGGGTAAGGGGGGTGGGGGGTGGGGGGTGGGAGATGAGGGTAAGGGGGATCAAATATATGGTGATGGAAGGAGAACTGACTCTGGGTGGTGAACACACAATAGGATTTATAGATGATGTAATACAGAATTGTACACCTGAAATCTATGTAATTTTACTAACAAATGTCACCCCAATAAATTTAAAAAAAAAAAAAAAGAAAAAAAAAGAAAAGGAATAAAAAAAAAAAAAAAAGAGTTAGGTGAGTTTATAAAAGAGGTTTGGCAGAGTAGAGCATGACTGTTTTGTCTAAATAGGTATATATCGATTTGAAATTGAGGGTGGATAGTATATCTGTCTGTGACCAAAGCACCAGAACCACGAGTGCCAATGTCCAAGTGCCAGAGAAAATGCATGTCTCAGCTCAAGCTGAGACAGGGAGAGAATTCATCCTTTCTTCCCCTTTGTGTTCTTCTCAGGCCTTAAAGAGATTGGATGATGCCCACTGACATCAGTGAGGGTGCTCCTCCTTATTCAGTCCATGATTCAAATACTCACACGTAAAGGCAAAAAGAGCCTTTTGAAGAGAGAGAGCAAGCATTAGACCCAGACTCCAATGTAACAAGGATGTTGGAATTAACAGATTGTGAATCTAAACCAACTATGATTAGTATGCTAAAGGATCTCACGGGTAAAGTAGATAGTATGCAAGTATATGTGAGCAATGTAAGCAGACAGAAGGAAATTCTAAGAAATAAATAAATAAATAAATGCTAGATATCAAAAACACTGTACCAGATATAAACAATATCGCTGACGGATTCATCAGTTGACTACACATGACTGAAGAAAGAATCTCTGAGCTTGAAAACATGTCAATAAAAACTTTCAAAGTTTAAAAGCAAAGAGATAGAAGACTACAAATAAGAAGAAGAAAGAAAAAAAAAACAGAATATCTAAGAATGGTGAAACAACTATAAAAATATAATTTACCCATAGTAGAATCCAAGAAAGAGAATAAAGAGAATAAATATCTGAAAAATGACTGAAAATTTCCCTAATTATTGTTAGGCATCAAACCACAGATCCAGGAATCTCAGAAAACACCAAGTAAGAAGAATGTCCCACTCCCAATTACATGTAGGCATATCGTAATCAAATTTCAGAAAATCCAAGATGAAAAAAAAATCTTGAAAGACAGAAAAACAAACAAACAAACAAACAAACAAAAATGTACCTATAAAGAGGCAAAGGTAAGAAATACATTAATCTTCTCCTCAGAAACCACTTAAGCAATAAGACACTGAAGTGAAATATTTAAACTGTTGATAGAATAAAACCACCATATACAATTCTGTAGTTTGAGGAACTTTCCTCCAAAACTGAAGGAGAAATAAAGATTTTCCTCAGACAAAATCACTAAACAAACTTTTGGCCAGTAGATCTGTCTTAGAAGAAATGTTAAGAGAATTCTGCACAGAGAAGACTATTAACATAGATTAGAAACTTGCGTCTACATAAAGAAAGAGAAAATATTGGAGAAAAAATAAGTGAAGGTAAAAACACCTTTTATTTTTCTTACTAATTTTTTCTTATTTTTAATTGATATAGTGGAAAATGAAAAACTAATAGTAACAATGTATTTTATTTTGTATTTATGAATACATATAATTCATAATAATACAAGGGATAGGAGGAAGGAATTAGGAATATTTTGTTATTACCAAGTAGTCGTACCACCCATGAAATGGTATAGTGCTATTTGAAAGTAGACTTTAACTGTGAAGGTACTTCGCCAAATCTATGGCAAACACTAAATACAACTTAAAAAAGAATAATTGATATGCTAAAAAATAAGAGAAAATAGAATCATATATATATATATATGTATATGTGTATATATATATACATACACATATATATACATATATATAATTTTAAATTAAAAGTATCAATGACAGAAAAAGAGTGAAAGACAAAAAAAGGAACAAAGAAAGGGAAAAAATAGTAACAAATATACTAGATATTAATCCTACCATATCAATAAGCACTTTAAATGTCAATCATCTAAATATAGCAATTAAAAGACACATATTCTTAGAGTCAAAAAACAAGGCCTCTTTATAAGAGATCTATAAAAAGTTAATTTTAAATATAAAGACATATATATTTTTAAAATAAAGGGATGGAGAAAGATATACTATGCTAATTGTAATAAAAAATAAGCTAGAAGTAGCTATAAGAACAAGGAAAATTACTAGCAATAAAAAGGGGTATTACATAATGATAAAGGAGTCAATTCTTCAAGAAGCCATAAGAATATTTAATATGCATGTGCCTAACAACATAGCATGAAAATAGATGAGGCAAAAACTGATAGAAATACAGAGAGAAATCGATTAATTGACTATTATAGTTTAGGACACTAACACCCGTTTATCAGAATGGACAGATAGAGAAGACAGAAAATCAGTAAAGACATAGTGAAGCTCAAGAGCACTGTCAAACAACTGTATAGATATAACTCTCATCAAAGACTGCTTTATCCAGTAACAGAATGCACATTTTTCTTAAACTCACATGGAATGTGCAGCAAAATAGACCATATTTTTAACGCTCTGGTAAGCGCTAAACTGTTATCTCTGTCTATGAGTTTTTGTTTGTTTGTCTTGATCATTTGTTGCTTTTAGTATTATATCCCACAAATGAGTGAAATCATACAGTTCTTGATTTTTTTCTGCCTGACTTATTTTGCTTAGCATAAGAATCTCAAGATCCATCCATGTTGTCACAAATGGCAGTACAGGTTTTTTGTTTGTTTGTTTGTTCTTGTGTATAATGGCCTATGTAAATAATAATGCATATATACACTTCTCTCTGTTGGCATTAGCTCATATTTATTTTTTTATTTTCTTAATCCTTTTGTCTTAGCAAGACAATGTAAGTAATAGGGATTACAGCAGAAATCAATGGCTTTATTAAACACACACACAAATATATATCATGTTTGAAATGATCAAATTACTGGATGGAAAATATTTTCATTTCATAAGAATTCATTAATTTTGTATTTATGTTTTTTATGTATCAAAAGATGAAATTATTGAGAAAAAGGAAATTCTTAGAAGCTAGAAAAAGATATAAAGGCAAACTCAATAACTTCATTTGTTTTACTGTCTTATTTAAATGCATATAATTTTAATAAATTGTTTATGTTTGATTTTTCCTGAGTTGGTAAATTTCATGTCATCATGAAAACAAATGTGTTCTATAAATGCTGGAGTGCTTTATTTAATTACATTGGGTGATCCTTAAATTATGTTTTACTATCTTAAAGGCTAGTAAAAACATTGTCTTACAAATGACCAACTGAAATAAAACATTATTGATTTTCTTTGAAAAATATACATTTATGTCAGAATTCATGCCCTTAGCTTATTGATGTTTCATCATAATAGTGTATTTTTTCAGCACAATTTGTCTTGTTAAAAATGCATAAGCTAGTATATCATATGTAGAATTCATAATATCCATGAAGTATCATAATTGTAATAAACAGAATGGGGTGCCAGAATGAAAGATTAACAATACAATTGATTGTTCAGTCCATCATTGCACTCATTAAGAATGCTACTTTGATGAAAAATATATAAATATGATTTTCACAAAAGTTGTTATGTTTTAGATTGATTTATTAGAAAGACATTTTCAAATTATTATTTAAATAAGATGCTGAAATTGTTTTACTAGCTGAGCAACAACTATAATACAATAAATCACTTCTTAAATATTATTGAAATGTCATGATTGGACTGGGCTTGGTTACATGATTTAAGATTGCAGAATTCCAAACCAAGAAATCCTGAATACCTACAATATTAACCCCTCAATGACTCAGTGTTCACCCCAATTCAACTCTGTTATGATATCTAGGATCTTGGGGCAATAACTATATGAGATCACAAGAGCAGGGAACTTTAGCTATTCAAACCTTAAGAGAATTCATTTTATTTAAAATACCCCTGATACTATGAGTATTAGGGATTGTCCAGGCCATGACCCTTTCATATACAAATATGAAGGGGAAAGAATTTAGGATGAGCTAATATCTAGCTCTTTGATGCTTTCTACAGTTTTCTTTCCATGAAATGTTCTAAATTAAGTCTGAGGTCTGAAAAGATGCTTATTTAAATATTACTTAAATCAGTTAAGAAGAAAATAGAAAAAGACTATTCAGGAAAAGCCACCCCCCTTTGCTTGACAATAAAAGAGTTAGGAAAACATCTGCATTGATTATCATACTCATAAATAATTGTTGCAAAGGAACTTCAATGATGTCATGAAATTCTGTTATGTGCCTCAGCAGAAGGGGATGGAAAAACTGTCCCTAGTGCTGTAAGGATAGTATCAAAATCAATATCCCTGGGATTAAGAAAATGTCTTAGTTGTTTCAATTAGACTAGTCCAAAGTATTTTGTCTGCTTTAATGTTCTTGCCCCAACCAATAAGAGATTATACACTGGGTTTGTTCCTCTTCACTAATTCAAGAGATTATACTCTATATCCTAGAAAAGGAAGACTGGAGAAATGTATTGCTGATTAAAAAAAAAAAAAAAAAAAGGCAGGAGATAACCGGACTATTTGGCAGGGTCCAAGGTCATACACAGAGACAGGTTTTGTAACCAAGGTGAAACTCAAGAGTACAACCTGAGTTTACATGGGAATGGCTTACAGTTTATTTAGAAAAAGAAAAATACCATATGATCTCACTTATATGTATCTAAAGAACAAAATAAGTGGACAAACAAAAGGGAAACAGACTCAAAGATACAGAGAACAAACTGATGGTTACCAGATGAGAGGGGGGTTGGGTGAACGGGTGAAAAAGGAGAAGGCATTAAGAAGTACAAATTGGTAGTTATAAACTAGTAACAGATATAGAGTACAGTATAGTGAATATAGTCAGTCATATTGAAATAACTATGTGTAGTGCCAGGTGGGTACTAGACTAATTGGGGGATAACTTCATAAATCATGTAAGTGTCCAATCACTATTCTGTATACTTGAAACTAATGTAAAATAATATTAAATGTCAAGTGTAATTAGAAAATTAAAAATAAATAAATAAAAAGAAAGAATGACCATAAAGGATGAGGCCAAAAAATGTAATTGGGAACCATATTAAATGACAAAGCAAGGCCTAAAAGACCTTTATTTTTTATATCAGTCAAATAGTTTAAGTAAGAGAATATTATACTCAAATTTGATCCAAAAAAGTAAAGGGTTTTGGTTGTTATTGGCTCAACTGAAAATGATCAAGTTTGAATACACTGCAAATGATGGATAAGACTAAGTAAGCATTTCTGTAATTCTCTTTGTGTTGACTTCATCCTGGAGTGACTGAAGCAGTTTCATGCACCAAACTTTTAAGAGGAAGAAAGATAATTTGTGTCCCAGACTCACCAGGCAATGTTCTGATTTCCATATTGATTTTTACTCTTGCTTCCAATTTTGCATACTAAATAATGCCTCTCATCTTGTTGATTAGTTTGTGAAGATGTACACTGAACCAATCACCTTGCCAAGTTTGATAGGATTATCTTGAAAAGTTTAATCCAGTGGTTTTCAATACTGGTTTTATATTAGAATGATGTGTGGACCTTAAAAAACATTATCGATGCTAACAATGTCTTCCTAGTCCTACTCAATTAGTATCTAAAGGTGTCTTATTATTTGAATTTTCACAAACCTGGATATAAGTAAAATGTCTTTTCAAAACCGTTGTTATATAGCCTTGATTGATAGCCACAGGTTTTGTCTCTTAGACACTACCCTTAGAGTTATGGATCAAATATAATCTCATATCACTGAACACTAAAATTTGGCTAATGAGAAAGGAGACCAAATGTAGGAGGGAAAAATTAAATACCCACTAGCATTCATAATTTGTAAAGATCTTATTTCCATGTGGGGCAACATAATTTTATCTCTATTTTTTTCACTATTCCATCTTCAGAAATTAGTGGATAGTTATGCTTAGTTTTGGACTCTTTGCAGAGTCAATCCAAGATGCAATATTTAGATACTTTTCATAATTATATTATGTTAGAGCTTTACAAAGATTGGTTGATTTGTTTGCATGTAAATTTTAGTAATTAGTAAAAAAAAAAAAAGAACTAATTGATATAGTACACAATCATTACTCCCCTAAATAAGCTTTCATGTTGACAAGGAATTAATTATACTATATTCATAGGATAGAAATCCAAACTAAATGCATATTAATTTCCAATTATATGTTCGTGAACTATTAAAATGCTAATTTATTCTCTTAAGATTTTAAAATATTTCTGTTTTTATTTAAAATATATAGGAAAAAGATAATGTATGTGTTTTGTTGGCAGCTTGAGAAAAAAAATATTCTCCATCAGTATAAAGAGTTTACTAAGCACACTAAATCTCCTATCACATCAAAAAGTACATTTTGCTTTGTGTGCTTTTTTCTGAGGTCTCTTGCTGGTGATACTGCTGTAAAATTCTCCAAGATCTAAAAAAGGCCTTGAATTTCTTTTCCTTCAGTTGAAAATCTATTAATAGGATGGGCAGAGAATTCTAATGCTACATTGCTTTCAGCTGATGGAGGGAAAAGCAAGGATCTCTGATTTTCAAAGTCGCATTGAAGTAAAATTACTCCAGATATTCAGATAGGGAATAAAGTCAAAACCGGCTTTACTCTTTTTCCTCAAGGCCTTAGAAGGATGCGCATCCTTTTAAAAAAATGAAAATATTTCAGAAATTTTGGATTTTTAACAATTTCAGTTGCTTGA
Source organism: Rhinolophus sinicus (assembly GCF_057876585.1). Lineage (NCBI taxonomy): Eukaryota > Metazoa > Chordata > Mammalia > Chiroptera > Rhinolophidae > Rhinolophus > Rhinolophus sinicus. The sequence goes on from NC_142503.1 coordinate 18,804,401, forward strand.
AATAAAGAACACTGTGACTTTGTAGTTAGCATCCAGAATGCATGACTATAGTTTATATATAAGTGTGAGTTTATATATAACTGTGGCCCAGTAATGTTTACTACAGGATAAATTCTAAGTACAAATTGGTTGTTACACAGTAATTATGGGGATGTAGGGTATAGCATAAGGTATATAATCAATAATATTGTAATAACTATGTATGGTGTCAGATGGGTATTAGATCTAGCAGGGTGATAGATGGGTTATGGGGTTGGTGGCAGTGTAAAAAGGTAAAGGTGTTAAGAAATACAAATTGGTAGTTACAAAATAATCCTGGGGATATAAAGTACAGGGAATATAATCAATAATATGGTAAAAACTATGTATAATGCCAGGTGGTACTAGTTAGGGGGATTGCTTCCTAAATTATATAAATGTCTAACCACTATGCTGCACACTTGAAACTAATATAAACCAATATTGAATGTCCACTGTAAATGAAAATTTTATAAAGGGGGAAAAGATCAATAATATTGTGATAGTGTGGTACCGTGTCAGATGGGTGCTGGACTTATGGTGATCACTTCTTTAGCATACAATAAAATCAATAATGTGGTAATAACGCTGCATAGAGCTAGGTGTGTACTGTTGAACAACTAGTATGTACACCTGAAACTAATATAATATTGTATGTTAGCTGTATTTTAATTAAAAAATCTTTCAAAAATTAAAACATGCCAAAAATAATGAAAAAATGCATTCAACATTGTTTTTATACATATACATTTACATAAATATATGTATATAATTATGTAGAAGAAACATAAAAGTGGACAGATATATGAAGGTCATGTGAACTTTAACTGTATAATTTACATGCCAGATTGCTTCTAGAAACTGTAACAAAGCATTTAGGCAAATATAAGTGTTTCCTTTTACCTGAATCCCTGACAGGACTTGGTGCTATGACTTTGTAAAATTGTTACCAGCTTTGTAAAAATTTACAGCTTATAAGTGTGTGATAAATGATAATTCTTTCTACTTTTATTTGTTTTTGAGACTAAATGGCTTGTTTGATCATTTCCTTTCTCTTATATATCAAATATATCCCCTATATAGTCTATCTAAAATTATACTCTTCTGACTTTCTGTACTTTTTCACAGCTTTATTTTTTTATTTGCATTTATAAATATTAAAATACTATATATTTTACTCATTTACCTTGTTTGTTACCTATTTTTCTGTCTATATCATAAACTCTGAAAATAGAAGTTTTCCTCATTTTCTTTATTACCATACCCACAGCATTAGCAGATAGCCTGGCATATATTAGGTAGCCAAGAAACATTTTAAAATAAATTAATAAATGAAACCACTTTAACAAAGGAAGAATTTTCTGGGGTGTTTTGTTTTGTTTTGTTTTTAAACATCGCATCAAAACATTTTCTCAATGGGCTCCAGAAATGATACAATCTGACTGAGGATTTATCATCAACCTATAAACTTTATAGTGCATCTAAAATCCTGGGAATGTACAGGTAGCTATCACATCAGTAACATCCTTATTTTTAGGTCTGGATGGAGAGACCAAAATCATAAAATAGAAATGTCTATAGGTAATGATTGCATTAAGTCATAACTGGTTTTAGGTATAACCTTTCATCTTAAAGTGTGGGAAACTAAATCGGTGATAACCTTTTTCAGTATTTTCAACAATATTCATTATTATCTTCCAAATATGGGGCCAGTTGAGATATGTGGAATCTAAGGTTGAGTAGAGAAGCAACATCACTTCTTTGAGGGTGCCAAGTTGGTCCTGAGATTGTTATTCTAGGGGATGTCCTTTATTTGGAAAACACTGCCTATACCAGAGGCACATAAAATGAGGGCTCAAAACAGAGACTCAAGCAAAAGGAAAGTAGAATGCTATTTGTTTTATGGCAACCAGGGCCTTTGTTTTATGTGATATAATATATACCCTTTAACCTTTATTACTCCAGATATTTGGTACAAAACTTTGACCAGAGAAAATACGTTTTTGTTTTTTTTGTGTGTGTGTGTGTGTTTTTTATGCACATCAAGTGTTTCAGCACTGTTTGGATACAAAACACTTAAGAGATTCATCTCCATTTCATCTGAAAAATTATTTTGGCTGCAACTTAAATATTTAGGTATCATTGCCAAAGAAGAATTGAGGAAATACCATAATCAGTCATGTCAAATGAGAACCATTTTTTGTTTGAATTCAGTAGAGTCATTTGTATTGGAACCCACTAGATTACATGCTTAGTAAGGGCTCATATTTAACACATATAGTAATTCATCTTCATGTTAGAAATATTGAAAATGGTTGTGCCCGTGAGTTAAAGTGTCCCACTCTTTACTGTGCCAATTTTATATAATAAAACATAAGCATAAGTTTTATAATAAAGTAACTTGTGGTAGGTAATGTCAAAGCTGTTATTTGTATTAACATGTGTGGTTATTATAGAATGAAACCTTGGAAACTCTCCAATATTGCTTTGATTGGGTTTTACAATATAGATGTTTATAGATATGTGTTAATGGAAAAATTACACAACATTGTGATATATGTTATAAAAATAGATGTCAGGGAAACAATGAGGCGAAGTGGATGTCTTTTATAAGGAACTGATTAACAACCAATTTTATTTGGTTACATACGGAAGTATGGCCTGCAGACGAGTACAATATCGGGTGTAATTTATGAGAGCAACAAAGGGATAATAGAATCATGTCCTCGTAGGGAAAACAACACATACACACAATCATTCAGGCCATAGGTCTAGAAATCCAAAATCAAATATAGGAGTATTTACCAGAGGTAAATACAATTACAATCCCTTTATTCTACTTGAAGTCCTCATTCATGAGTCACTGCAAGCCAGAGATCAAGCAAAATAATGCAAGATTAAAACACTGAAACCTACATGTGAGATTGTTCTTCGGCTGGGTATAATCCAGTGGTAGGGAATGGGTTCTTATACCCATAAATTAAAGTCTATCAGTCTGGACCCTTGCAATTCTATCCTTGTTGATTACATTTAGAACACATTATTTCATGAAAGTGTCATTTCAAATTTTAAACTATGAATGTCACTGTGAATTATTTTTATGGTAATATAATTTGGAACACTATTTGATCTTCCAAATCACCAGATATTTTCATTCACATATTTTGAGACTTCATCTAAGTTTCTAGGTCTACTAAAAGAAGTGAATGACTTTCAAGGGATAGAAGGTTATTTTCTAGCATAGAGGAAGATCTGAGAAAAACTCCACTATAAAAATTAAAGATGGCAATACTATACTCCCAATATTTCATATTTTATGGCGTTACTATTTGTGTTTGGGGCAGACTGAAAATCTATTTTTATTATGCTTTCTGAGATGGCACTTTGAATTTAAGTCCCATTTTCCATGGCTTATAGCTTTTCCACTGAGTACCTTTGGGGATAAACTTTATCATGCTGCTTCTTAACCTAGAATGAAATAATTCAGGAAGTGTGAAGAAAATATTATTTAGTCGTTTTTGATTTAAGTAACTACAGGGAAATTATTTTTGGTTGTTCAAAAATATATATAATTTCTATTCTTGAATAATTTAGAAGAAATTTTGATTTTAAGTACAAATATTTATAATGTAATTATATTCTACAAAGACACACATTTAAAATTACTATACAAAATAATAAGTGAAATATAATACATATTTATAATACATATTCCTCAATTCATATAATAGAATTCTCTATTATCTGCCAAATACATCAGAAGTTCTGAAATGCAGGGTTTTGTGGGAAAGACTGCTGTATTGAATCAAAATGAAAAATCTGACTTGGAGGAATGACTAACCACCTATTAAAGAGTCAGGATTTTGGTGGTTATTTAAATGCATTCTCAGTGGTTTATGTAAGCTGTCAAAATTCCCCATTCTCCCATTTCAAATGTGTATATATAAGCCTGTTTTTTGATATCCATTTATACAAAATCAAATTTAAAAGAGTAATAAAACGAAAAATCATAAAGGATAAAAATGGCTAAGACTCATGTATGTCTCACTCAGCTTAATAACCTTAGAATTTTCAGAAGAAAAGAGGACTACTTATACTTCCCAATACAGCCATTAATTTAGTAAAAACACCTACCTTACTGAGGCAGCTTGATAATCATTATACAGTGAGCATTAATCAATTTCATAGACTATGCTTCTAAGAAACAAGGAGAGACATTGCGTCAGAAGGTACACTCTAACTGTACATAAAATGACATATATGAAATTGTGACACAGACCCAGACATACAAACACACAGTGTATATTTGTTGTATGTATGTGTGTGTATAAGTGTGTATATATGTATATGTATACATATACACATACATACATACATATATAATGCATATAAAATAACATATATTAGGTAGACACATGTAAATAATGCATGATGACCACGTAGAAATAAATACATAGGTAAATACAGATGAACACGTGTATGGTTTTGGTTTAATTATCTTAACCTTATTTTGCAGTTTTCTAATTTCTGCACACAAATGATTCAAGTGTTTTAGTTTATTGTTTTTTTTTTAAATATCTAATATTTACTCATTTCCTAATTATATCACTAAGCACTTACACACACACATACACACACACAAAACCACCTCAGTTGATATAATTAGTTTTTTTTTTATTTTGCATAGTCTCTCAAAGTAATTTCTATAAAAACATAAACCTAGAAAAGTTGCTTTTGTTATTAATCTTACTTATTCCATGTTCTAGGTACTATACTGGTGAAAAAGATATATAAAGAAAATTCATGTGGACATCATCAAAATGGCTGTGTGAGGTGAGCCTCTGTAAATCTCCCCTGGGATTTACAACAAATCAAACAACTGTAACTCCACAAAGGACTCCCTGCACAGCAGACGAAGAGACCCACTACTGAATTCACCTAAAGGTGGGCAAATCACTCGAGTGGCGGGGGAGGGGGAGGAGGGAAGGGAGAAGTGCCGAGATGGAGCCTTGCGGCGCAAGACGCAGACCTAGCTCAGTGCTCCGAACTCGCTGCATCACGGAACTACTGCAACTGTAGGAGAGGGAAGAACTCGGACTGCTAGGGTTATGCTATGGCCCACAGGGCTGAAGGGAGAGCATCTAACACAGCTGAACCCAATGCTCATGGCAGAGACCTCGGAGAAAAGACTGAGGGAAGAATGCTGAAAACGGTGGTTTAAGCCCTCACTACCTAGGAGGGAACGGAAGCCTTATCACGGAGAATAGCCACTACCTCCCTATCCTCCCAGAGCTTGCCCCGCCGCCCACTGCCTAGTGTTAGAAATGGAACATTAGCAGTGTCTGATCAAAAGAACAGAATATCTGCTGTTCTGAGAACTGTGGTCCTCAGACACAGATTCGCAGCCCAACTAGTTCCAGCAAAGGGGAGGGAGCTGCGCAAGCAGGACTGGCTGTGGTGGTGGGCACCGCCATTGTCCTGGGCCACCTCTCACAACACACCCCACCGCTGTCTCCAGCTTTCTGGGTGGATCCCTGCAGGAGTAAACAGAACTGCTGAAACACACGGGCTCTGAATCTGGTGCAGGAAGAGCTTTGGAACTTCAAAAGCTCTCTGCATATTCACACAGACACTACGACCTGTAACCCAGGTGGACTGTTAACAGAAGAGAAGCCAGTCTCCCAGGGAATCCCCCCATTGTGTGAAAAGCTGGAATAGTGCAGAGAAAACATAGCACTACAGTGTGAGAGAAAAAAAGGCTGCAGTCGGAGAGAAAATAAAACATTCTACCAACAAGTACTGGAAAACAAAAGAAAGTCCTCTTCCTATCAACCTGTTCCAGAAGCCACTCCTATAGATGTCCAGGAAGAGAAATAATAAATCAGTAATTGCCATGAATAACCAAGGCAAAATGACAGCTCAGAAAAAAAGTGAAAAGTCTCCAGAAAAGGAACTTAAAGATATGGAAATATGTGACTTACGTGACAGAGAATTCAAGATTGCAGTTCTGAAAAAACTCAATGAGAGGCAAGAAAACACAGAAAGGCAGTTTAATGAACTCAGAAAATGGAATACTCTAAACATCAAACTTTCTTTTACATAAACTTAAGGGTAACCACTCAAAAAAAATCCAGAACTGAAATATATACTGTAATAAAAGAAGAAACAGAGGGAAACATCATAGAATACCACCACACGGAAATAATAGATAACAACAAAAAGGCAAAGAACCAATGGAGACACAATCTTACCAGAAAACTAAAGATAGAATGACAGGAAATCCTCACACATCAATAATCGCACTAAATGTAAATGGGATGAACTCACCAATAAAAAGGCAAAGAGTAGCAGGTTGGATCAAAAAATTAAACCCAACCATATGCTGTCTCCAAAAGACACATCTCAGCTACAAGGACAAGTATAGACTCCAAGGGAAAGGGTAGAAATTCACACACCAAGCAAACGGTATCCAGAGAAAATCACGTATACCATACTGATATTGATGAAACAGACTTCAGTGTGAAAAAGGTAACAAGACACAAAGATGGATATTTCATAATGGTAAAGGGGACTATACAACAAGTAGACATAACAGTCATCAATATTTATGGCCCCAATCAGGGAGCACCAAAATATACCAAGCAACTACTAACAGAACTAAAAGGAGAAATTGACCAAAATACAATTATACTAGAAGACTTAAATACATCATTGACAGCTATGGATAGATCATCCAAACAGAAAATAAATAACAAAATAGCAGCTGTAAATGACACATTAGATGAAATGGACATAATTGACACATATAGCTCACTTCAGCCTAAAACATCCGAGTATACATTTTTTTCTAGTGTACATGGAACATTCTCAAAGATAGACCATACATTGGGACATAAAATCAGCCTCAACAAATTTAAGAAGATTGAAATCATACCAAGCATATTCTCTCATCATAAGGCTTTGGCATTGGATATCAACTGCAAAAAGAAAGCAGGAAACAACACAAATACATGGAGATTAAACAACATACTTTAAAGAACAACCGGGTCAAAGAAGAAATTAGAGGAGAGATCAAATTTACATAGAAACAAATGACAATGAAAATACATCCTACCAAAATTTTTGAGGTGCAGCAAAAGTAGTTTTAAGAGGGAAACTTATATCATTACAGGCCTATCTCAAGAAACAAGAAAAATCCCAGATAAATTTCCTCACATTACTCCTTAAAGAACTAGAAAAAGAAGAACAAATGAGACCCAATGTCAGCAGAAGAAAGGAAATAACAAAAATCAGAGCAGAACTAAACGAAATAGAGAACAAAAAGACAATAAAAAAATATAATGTGACAAAGAGCTGGTTCTTTGAAAAGATTAACAAAATTGACAAACCCTTGGCTAGACTCACTAAGATAAAAAGAGAGAAGACAATAATTAAAATCAGAAATGAAAAAAGGGAAGATATCACGGAACCACAGAAATACAAATGATCATCCAAGAATACTCTGAAGGACTATATGCCACCAAATTCAATAACCTAGAAGAAATGGACAAGTTCTTAGAAACATATAGCCTTCCTAGGCTGAACCATGAAGAACTGGAAAATCTAAACAGACCAATCACCATTGACAAAATTTAATCAGTCATCCAAAATCTTCGCAAAACAAAACTCTGGGACCAGATTGCTTTACTAGTGAATTCTACCAAACCTTCAAAAAGGATCTAACACCAATCCTGCTCAAACTCTTCGAAAAAATTGAAGAAGAGACAGTACTCCTTAACTCATTTTATGAGGCCAACATTACCATGATACCAAAACCTGGTAAGGACAACACAAAATAAGAAACTACAGAGCAATATCTGTTGAATACAGATGTAAAAAATCATACACAAAATTCTAGCATATCAAATGCAGCAATGCATTAAAGACATTATTCATCACGATCAAGTGGGGTTTATCCCAGGGGCACAGGATGGTTCAACATATTCAAATCCATCAATGTGATATATCACATAAACAAAATAAAGGGCAAAAATCGTATGATTTTATCAATTGATGCAGAGAAAGCATTTGACAAGATAAAACATCCATTTATGATTAAAACACTTAATAAAATAGTTATAGAAGGAAAATACTTTAACATTATAAAGGCCATATGTAACAAACCCTCAGCTAATCTCATAATTAACAGTGAAAATTTGAAGCCCTTTGCTCTATGTTCAGCAAAATGTCAGGGCTCTCCCTATCACCTCTGCTTTTCAAATAGTGTTGGAAGTCCTTGCCAGAGCAATCAGCCAAGGGAAAGTAATAAAAGGCATCCAAATTGGGAATGAAGAAGTTAAATTATCACTCTTTGCAGATGACATGATGCTATATATAGAAAACCCTGAAGACTCCACCAAAAGCTATTAGAAAAAATCAACAAATATAGTAAAGTTGCCGGCTACAAAATCGACATATAAAAGTTCATTGCATTCCTATAAACCAACAATGAAATCTCAGAAAAAGAAACAAAAAGACAAAAATTCCTTTTGCAATTGCAGCAAAAAGAAGAAAATACCTAGGAATAAACTTAACCAAGGATGTAAAAGATCTATATGCTGAAAACTACAAGACATTTTTAAAAGAAATTGAAGAAGACACGAAGAAATGGAAAGACATTCCGTGCTCATCGATTGGAAGAATCAACATCGTTAAAATGGCATTATTACCCAAAACAATATACAGATTTAATGCAATCCCCATCAAAATCCCAATGGCATTTTTTAAAGAAATAGAACAAAAAATCATCAGATTTGTTTGGAATCACAAAAGACCCTGAATACCCAAAGCAATTTTAAGAAAAAAGAACGATGCTGGAGGTATCACACTTCCTGACTTTAGCTTGTACTACAGAGCTACAATAATCAAAACAGCATGGTATTGGCAGAAAAACAGAGACATAGACCAATGGAATAGAATTGAGAACCCAGAAATAAAACCACATAAATATGGACAGATAATTTTTGTCTGTCCATAAGAAGCTAAAAACATACAGTGGAGCAAAGACAGCCTCTTCTATAAATGGTACTGGGAGAATTGGATAGCCACATGCAAAAGAATGAAACTGGACTGCTATCTGTCACCATGTATCAAAATTAATTCAAAATGGATCAAAGACTTAAGCACAAGACCTGACACAATAAACTGCATAGAAGAAAACATAGGAACTAAACTTGTGGACCTTGGGTTCAAAGAGCATTTTATGAATTTGACTCCAAAGGCAATGGAAGTAAAAGCTAAAATAAACGAATGGGACTATATGAAACTTAAAAGCTTCTGCACAACAAAAGAAACCATCAACAAAATAAAGAGGCAACCAACTGAATGGGAGAAGATTTTTGCAAACAGGGCCTCCAATAAGGGGCTAATATCCAAATTATACAAGGAACTCATGGAACTCAACAACAAAAAAACAAACAACCCAATTGAAAAATGGACAGAGGGCCTGAAGAGACATTTCTCCAAAGAGGACATGCAAATGGCAAATAGACATATGAAAAAATGCTCAACATCACTAATCATCAGAGAAATGCAAATAAAAACCACAATGAGATATCACCTCACCCCAGTCAGAATGGCTATCAACAAGACAAATAGCAACAAGTGTTGGAGAGGTTGTGGAGAAAAAGGAACCCTCATACACTGTTGCTGGGAATGCAGACTGGTGCAGCCGTTATGGAAGGCAATGTAGAGTTTCCTCAAAAAATTACGAATAGAATTACCGTATGACCCAGCAGTCTCTCTCCTGGGTATCTACTCAAAAAATCAGAAAACATTTATACATAAAGACACGTGTGCTCCAGTGTTCATTGCAGCTTTGTTTACGGTGGCCAAGACAGGGAAACAACCAAAATGTCCTTCTATAGATGAATGGATAAAGAAGTTATAGTATATGCACACAATGGAATACTATTCGGTGGTAAGAAAAGATCATATAGGAATATTTATGACAACATGGATGGAACTTGAGAGTATAATGCTAAGCGAAACAAGTCAGACAGAAAAAGCAGAGAACCATATGATATCACTGATATGTGGTATATGAACCAGAAACAACAAAAGAACAAGACAAACAAATGAGAAACAAAAACTCATAGACACGCACAATAGTTTAGTGGTTACCAGAGGGTAAGGGGGAGGGGGTGGGAGATGAGGGTAAAGGGTGTCAAATATATGGTGATGGAAGGAGAATTGACTCTGGGTGGTGAACACACAATGGGATTTATAGATCATGTAATACAGAATTGTACACCTGAAATCTATGTAATTTTACTAACAATTGTCACCCCAATAAAAAAATCAATTAATTAGTTAATTAAAAAAGAAAATTCATAAGCAGTTAATAGCAATGTGAGTTAAAAAATTTAAAAACAAATTAAATGTATCTAGAAAGTATTTTGGAACCACTGAAGTAATAAGATATGGCTATTTTAATGAGGGAGAGATATTACCATTAAATCTTAAAGAACGAGTTGAGATTTATACTGTAGAAAATAGAAGAGGTTACTGTTTCTATCAATCATGTTCATGGCATCAAATCATATTTAAGATGTTTGTTTTTACTGGATCTTTATAGATAGATTATTAATTGAGAGTGAAAAAGAAAATTACTAATATTGTTCCAGGGCTCTGAATTGGCTAATTTTCAGATTTTAAATAAAGTTCCTTTTTTTGACCCACCACCAGAATGTAATTAGGTAGTTTAATCATGTTTTTCCCACTAAAGGATTTACATTCAAGATTTCAATTTTACTTTGAAATACTTTATTGAATGGATTTGAAAAGATTAAACAATTAAGAGCCTGTGTTACATAATTATTTCCATTTGCCATTCAATATCACATTGCAACATGCATTATTATTATCATTATTATTATTATCATATGACAATTTTACGGTCATTTTTGGCTCATTCTAGCAACATATGTTCGTAGATATTAATTTATGTATAGGTCCTGCTTATTATGTATACTATTATTACATAATAATAACATACATAATATTATATTATGTATAGGTCCCCAAAAGTTTTAGGATCTGGGCAAAATAAGTGGACTGTCCATGATCAGTATATAGATGTACACTTGGCCATAAGTCAATGTATTCAAAGTAGGCAAAGAGATATGCTTCTACAATGTAGGAGACTAAGTGTCTGTTACTATGTCCCATCATGGTGAAAGTGAGGAGGACTGGTTTTCCTAACGCCCCTGAGTAACTCTCCAAGTAAACTGAGATTTAAAGTTCTCAGCTAAAGGAACGGACAATGAGTCACCGATGGCCCTGAACATTTCTCTAACTTTTGTAGCTACAAGGCTGGCAGAGTTTAGTTAATATCATGGCCTCTGTAGGTATGCCAAGAGAATATTATGGGACTTATTCGGAAGACATGGGACCCTGTGAAATGAAACAAAAAAATGTCTGTTCTCAAGTGAATCTGTTAATCTTGATCCCAGACATGAGTCTGAGTTTTCCTTGCCTGGAGAAGTAGCACAAATGTTTTCATGAGGAAAGTTAGTTTCTCACACGCATAAAATAATTTGCTTTGGTGACCTGAAATCACTTGCATCCTTGAATTTTTAGGATGTCTTCCATTAATCTCATTTAATATAACTGTAATATGTGTATTGTTCTTCATTTCTTTATTAAACAACCATCTACTTTGTTATAATCTAAATACGTAGTTATTTGATTTTATCCTAGGACCTGTGTACCTTATGTTTGTGTGGTTTAAATAAAATATTATACAGCATAAAAAATAGTTGAAAATGCATTTATATTTGATAATACGTATTGTCTCCGAATATGTTTATTTTCATTGGAGGAAACTGAACAACAGATGTCTCTTAAATCCCTGTCATTGCAATGTACCTAAAGGGAAAAATTTCTTGTTAATTCCCTAATATGAGATCATCATCAATACAATAGATGACATTATAATTTTGGAAAAAAAAATGCTTACAGGCCAACCTGAGACCTCAACAGTTGTTATATCTTTTTTTTTTTGAAAGGGTTATTCCTGTTTGTGTTGTGTTTAATGTCAGCTCAGAGAATTTATTCATCTCACATTATGAGAAGTTATTTTCACCAATAATATAATTTTATTCCTTTTGAAATATCATTTTAAGGTACAACATGCCTCCAGAAAATATACTGATCATAAGTTTATAGTTTGATTAATTTTCCAAACTGCAGACACTCATATAAGCATCATGCAAACAAAAACATAACATTAACGGTAGCAAAGAAGGCTCCTCTCAGTCCCTTCCATTCTCTACATGTACAAAGGAAACCCCTTCCTAACCACATTTTGATAGATTGATTATGAAAACGGCTCCGATTCTCCACCCGCTACAGTATCCATGGCATTGGCCATACATAATTGGAACCCCTTTCACCAAGATGGAATCTAATTCCACAACCTTTGAATTTGACTAGAGTTATAACTTGTTGTCAGCAACAGAATGTGAAACAAATAACAGTTTTCCAGTTTTGAAGGATTGAAAAGGCTTCCTGTGCTTATGCTTTCCTTCTTGTGCCTAAACAAGACTATGAAGAAGCTTTGGCTGGGCTACCAGAGAATTAAGGATTTGACGAAATCCACCAAACCCCAAAATAAGAGCTTAACCAAGATCAGCAGAGTCACCTAAAAGGATGGCATCTGGCTGCCTGAGAACCAGATTAAAACCAGAGCATCATCAGTCAACTTAGATTGTTCTTGTGAATAATAATAAACGTTCAGTGTTTTAAGTTGCTGAATTAAGGTAGATTGCTATACAGGATTACTGTGGCAACAATTAGTGATGCAGAAATGGACACCTAGAAACATAAAGGTGCCCTTAGAAAAAAACTTAAGAATGTGAGTTTAGCTTTGGGAACTGCTTTTTCCCCAGACAGAGAGATTTGTTTTTGTTTTGTTTTCTTCTCAAGGCATAACTGGTCTGTCTGAAATTGACAGAGTGTGTTGCTAATCTTCTGAATTAAGGTGGCTTCGGTAGTTGTTTTCCATAGGAGGCAGAGGGAGAAGAATTCTGGGCAATGCTGAATGCTTTTCTTGCCATGTCTGGTGTTCCCCTCCTCCAAAGCTGCTTCCTTTACAAAGAGGCTTCTCTGTCCTCTACTCCAGCCTCCAACCATTCCCCTGAGCACCTGGTGAGGGCACAGGGCCATGAGAGAGTTCATTTATTCCTTCTGCTTATAGTTCCTGGGGATTCTGTACTCTCATGCTAACCCACACTCAGCCTTTGGCAATGTCTTAAAATTAAATTTAGCTCAATTTTTTTTACACGTATCAAAGCAGCAGTGCTTGCCCTTGGTAGGCAACAGAATGAGTCACATCACTTATTTCAAACTCCTATTTTTCCTTAGATTTCTAGTTAGTTGGTTGCCTGTGATCTCCGCTCTCATGAGTTTAACCTATTTTTGTTTTAGAATTATCCAATTTTTTTCCAGCTTTATTGATGTGTAACTGACAACATACTTAAAGAGTACAACATAATGACTTGATATGCATATATACATTGTGAAATGATTATCACAATTATGTTAATGAACACATCCATCACCTGACATAATTGCATTTAAATGGGGTGAGAACACTTAAGATCAACTCTCTTAGCACATTTCAAATATACAGTACAACATTAACTATAGTCTCCATGTTGTACTTTAGATGCCTAGAACTTATAACTCAAAGTCTGTACCCTTGACCAACATTTCTCGTACTCCTCAGCCCCTGGAAACCACCATTCTATTCTAGTTCTATGAGATCAACTCTTTTAGATTCCTTGTTAAGCGAGATTAAACAGTGCATGTCTTTCTCTGTCTGGCTTATTTCACTCAGCATAATGTCCTCTAGGTTCGTCCATGTTGTCACCAATTGCAGAATTTCCTTTTGTATTCTTTTAAGAGTAAAAGTGATGTTGCCTCCCGATTTCTACATTCTACGTGGAAATCTGATTTTTTTTTTAATGCTAAATCTCTTTTGCATTCCTGGAATGCATCTGTTTCTAGATTATTTATTAATATACCATTTAGAATTTTTGCAGTTCTCTTTATTAAATACATTACATTATAATATTTTATTCCTGGATGTACTTTTTAGGTCTTGGTATCAAGGTTTTGATAACTTCATAGAAACAAGTAGTGTTTCATCTTCCTGTTTCCTGTAATACAGAAAATAGAAAAAAGATAATTTGTCCTTAGCAAAATGCCTTGTAAAATTCTTAGAACAGAAGTTTAAAGGAGTGAAGCCATCCGAGTCAGGGATTTTTCTTCTGAAACTTGAATAGGTATCAGGTATTTGAACATCCAGGGTTTCTTTCTTTTTTCTTTTTTTTTTATGTCACTAATGTTAATTCTATTTTTCAAGGAATCTGCACTTCCATTTCATCTAAAGTATCAAATTGACCACTGTGAAGTTATGCATAATGAATTTTTATTTTTATTAGCATTGTAATTATTCGTAATGCATCATTTTACATGCTTATGTAAGTAACTCTAATTTTATTTCTCTTCTTGGACAGTCTGTTTTGCATTATTTTATCAATGTTTAAAATAAACTAATGTTACCTTTTAAAAATATTTTCCAATGTAATTCTTTCGTATTTCCTTGATTATTGCTGTTAATTTTATATTAATAAATGCCTTTCTTATTTTGACTGTGACTTGCTGTGCTCTACTTTACATTATGCAATAGAAACTTGTCTCATTAATTCTTAGTGTTTCTCTTTTTCAGTATTAGTAAGGGATGATTATTGCCCCATCCCCAACTCATTTATTGAAATCTAGCCTCAGTGTGATGGTATCTGGAGATGGAGTCTTTAGGAAGTAATTAGGTTTAGATGAGCTCATGAGTGTAGGGTTGTCCTGATGGGATTAGTGCCCTAATAAGAAGAGATACCAGAGAGCTTGATTCCTCTCTTTCTACCATGTAAGGACAAGGCAAGAAGCAGCCATGCACAAGGCAAGTATTGAGCTCTCACAGGGCAACCAAGTTGGCCAACACCTTTATCTTGGACTTCCCAACCCCCAGACCTGAAAGAAATACATTCCTGTTGCTTCAGTCACCAATCTATGGTACTTTCTAAGGGCACTCCAAGCTGATTTACATAAATACATACCTTTAAGTTGATCAATTTACCTTTAAGCACTGCTTTAAGTATATTTAATGAGTATTAGTATGATACACCTTTATTGTCATCCATGCAAAAATATTTCCTATTTTTCCATTCATTTATTCTTTAGCCCATGTGTTACTTTAAAAAGCGTTTTATTTTGTTTTTTTTTGTTTTTGTTTGTTTTGTTTTGTTTTTTTAAGGGGGCTGGGGAGTGGTAGATGAGGGGAAAGGGGATACAATATATGATGATGGAAGGAGAACTGACTCTGGGTGGTGAACACACAATAGATGATGTATTACAGAATTGTACATCTGAAAGCTATGTAACTTTACTAATAATTGTCACCCCAATAAACGTTAATTAAAAATAAATAAACAAAAAAATAGAGTACTTCTTAATGACTGTAGGTTTATATATATATATATATATATATATATATATATATATATACTTTAACTCTTTTAATTATAAATATTTGAAGGTATTTTATCACGTGGATATATATTTAACACTGTGAAACATTGCTGCCATATTAAATTAGATACTGCCTCTGTTCATATGGTGTGATGCTTTTAACGTTAAAGTTTACTATATTAAATATCAGGATATCTATGCCAGCTTTCTTTTGCTTAGAGATTGTACAGTGTATCTTTTTCCATCATTTCCAACTTTGCTTTCGTATGTCTGATGTGCAGCAAATACATAGGTTTTGGTATTTTGCCCACTCTGATAATTTTAGTCTTTTATTTTAATATTTATTCATTTATATTTTGTGTAATGACTTATATACTTCAACTTAGTATATCTACTATGAAACTGTTTGCTTCATAATTGGCTGGTCATTTTATATTGAATATTCTCTTTTTTTTTGCTCCTTTGAATTAAACTCTCCATTAAAATTTTGTCTGTTAACTTGTAGTGTTTTTTTTAATGTTTTAAAATAATTTTTGGAGGGATGCCTAGAATTTACAACATGAAGAAATTAACTTATTACATTTCAACAGAAGTAATTATATTGTATCTTATTTTGCATATGCTATAGTTTTAATTCACTTGAGTTTTATTTACCTTATTATTGCCTTTGGTATTACTGTTTTCATGAATTTTAATTCTGTATTATTTATTTTCTTATAGAGTGAATATTCATTATGCACACACACACTGTATTCCTTTTTGTTTCACAACACACTTTTTTCTGTCTCAGCTTTTTTTTTTCCCCCTGCCAGAAAGATTATTAACATTTCCTTGAGTACAGTGTTAAGTACTGTTCATTTTTTATTCATCTGAATAATTGTTTCATTTTGGCCTTTATTTTTGAAGAAATTTTATGGAGGGGTTGAGAGTAGAATTTCTTGTTGACATTATTTTCATCCTTTAAAATATTCTTCCATTGTCTTCTGCTTTTCATCATTTCTGTTCAGAAGGCAGCTTTTAGGCTTACTATGGTTCTTTTGAAGACACAATATGCCTTTTTTTTTTTTTTCCAACTCTGACCACTTTTTATATGTTACTCCCTGATTCTGATTTTCATTTTCTTTATTATAATGTATCCAGATATGGTGTGCTATATATTTGTCCTGGCTGGTCCTTCCAGAATTTCTTGAACCCTTGGGTTTATATTGGTTCATAAGCTTTTGTCTACTGAAACATTGCTTTTACCTCATTTTCTCTTTCTTCTTCATTTTGAATTTAAATTACATGTAGTGAAACTTTTTTTCTTTGCTCTACATTTCTTTCACTCTTTTTATACTTTTCATTATTTTGGTTTCTTTGCTTAAATATGTATATTTACTATTGTCCTGTCTTCCATTACACTAAACCTGTTAATGTGTCTAACATATTCTTAAATTCAAACATTAAAGAGCTATAGAAGCAATGAGGACTAATATTCCAGTGAGGAAAAACCTCAGTGAGATGAGTTACCAAAGAGATCCGTGCTTTTTATGGGGGCAAGTGCTGGTTCTTGGCTTGTGTTAAAGGCTGAGAATCTTTGTTTCACCCTGTCCGAAAGCTGTTACTAAAGAAGGGAAACCCCAACAAACTTTAAACAAATAAAAATAAAAATAAAAAAGAAGGGAAACAGAGTAATATAATACTCTTTCTTAATTAATAGTTTAATAATTTGTGGAATCAATATTTACTCTGCTCAGTTCCTTTTGGGTAATTATCTCAAATATATTGGTACATATTAAAGTAAAATATAAACAAGCCTTAACACGTTTATCCTACATTATTCTTATGTGTATCTTTCTAAAATATAAAATTCATAAATAAAATCTAATATATTCTATTCTCCAGATAATTTGCTTTCCTGTCACTGCATATATGTTAATAAATTTGTAAATATAACTTAAAAGTTTTCTATATGAAAATTTCAATTCTCAGGACAAATTGGCAATATAAATTATTTCAGAGTTTAAGTATCTGAAAACAGTCCTTAAAATAACATAAACCCTAGAAACAAGAACAAGAAAGCATTGCTCTGCCTTGCACCAAAAACATAAAACATCTTGAACAGGATTATTTACTTACAAGGTGCCTGTACAGATGCTGTCTTTGAGGATTTGAAATTTGTTTAAATTCACCTGTATTAAGGATTAGGAAGAAGCAGTGGACCTAAAATATAATCCAGGAAAGCAATATGGAATTGCAGAAAATATGAAAGCCTGCTGAAATGAAGAGACATATCATTCAAAACACAAAGATATTCCTCATGGAGTAGACAATGTATAAGACATTGGTTGAAAGCGTTAGTTTGTCAGCCTTTATCCAGTATTATCTAATTAGATGGATGATTTACACTTCCGTCAAAGTGTAAAATGGAAGCTGGGATTATTCTTTAGAGCATACAATTCTGGGATAAAGTAACTCCCTGATATGATTTCATAAAATTGTATTTTAACTAATCATTTATCTTCCCTGATAACTTAATATTAAGGAAAGAATATGCTGTTCTGAGCTGCTTAACCTCATTCACACAAAGTAACGACTCCCTTTTAATGGCAAAAATTCTAGCACGTCACCCTATTTGTATACAACTATTGGGAAAGTACATAATGACAAAAGGTGCCTATTATTTCAGCATGACTTTAAAATTGTGTTTTATTAATTATGACATTTTATATGGTTTAGCATGTCAGTTGTTTTCATGTAAGCATATGTGGAACACATTCAGTACAAAAGGCATGTCTATGTATATTAATTGAATAGAATAAGTGATCAATAAAGTGCACTATGTTTTCTATTACCTAGAAAATGCACAAAATCATAGAATTAGGCTCAGTTCCACAAATTCTTAAATTATATATATATAAAAGGTAAATGTACATGCTAAGATCATACAGATTTTAAAATAATTATAAATACAATTCTTATATAAGGATCAAAAGCAAAGACTTTTTAAGTGATTATTGGAACATCAGGAAGAAATCTATTTTGTAACTATAACTAAAGGTTAATGGTATACATTTATTATAGTATGAGTTAGTTTGGACTTTTATAATCGGGTTACAATGACTATAGCATATCTTTGGCATCAAAAAAAAATCACTGACAATGTATAATTTAGATAAAGTAGAAGCAGGCTTTTTGTAGCTAGGGCCATCCACTGGATCTTTTCTGTATCATATTTCCATTGTAGAACATAGGAAAAGAGCTCAGAGAAGGCATTGCTGTTATCAATAAGCCTAATAGTATGGAGATTATCAAAACACGGATACTGACTGGAATCACAACTGCAACCACTTTTGCATTTTTGTTTCTCAATTTTTTTGTTTCGCAGTGCATTTCAGTGGGTGGTAGAAATGAAGTAGAGAAAAGGGACAGAATTTTGAATGAGGGTGTCAAGTCAGGAAAACAAACCTGGTAAAGACAGAAAACTTAGGTGAAAGGGGACAAAAGGTACAATCTTTCAGTTATAAAATAAATAAGCCATTAGATATAATGTACAGCATGGTGACTATACATTATAACACCGCATTGTGTAATTGAAAGTTACTAACGTGTAGATCTTAGAAGTTCTCACCACAAGAAAAAAAAAAAAAAGATTCTATGTGATGAATGTTAACTTGACTTGCTGATCATTTTGCAATATATACAAATATAAGATTATTATGTTGTATGCCTACAACTAATATAACGTTATATGTCAACTATACCTCAATTAAAAAAAAAAACATGCTATAGAACTGAAAAAAAGATATAAACTG
This sequence comes from Rhinolophus sinicus, assembly GCF_057876585.1. Taxonomy (NCBI): domain Eukaryota; kingdom Metazoa; phylum Chordata; class Mammalia; order Chiroptera; family Rhinolophidae; genus Rhinolophus; species Rhinolophus sinicus. The sequence goes on from NC_142503.1 coordinate 18,823,783, forward strand.
AAAAAAAGACATATACTGATTTGCTGGACTAGAATTCAATAATGTTTTCTTTCTGTTTTTTTTTCTGGGTATATCAGTCACTACATTAAAATTAGGAGGCCATTTAGCTTCACTAAAGCTCAGCCTTTTTCAGTTATATGATAAAAAAAAAAAAAATAACCTCCCTAAAAATATTTCTGCACATACCTATGCAATACTTTCAATTTAGGTGCTTAACAAACACAGCTCATTCTGTCTTAGAATTCCATTCATCTTTTTATTTCTAAAGCAACAGTTGAATTCATGTTTTGATTTGAAATTTAGGTACAGACATATAAACATCTTAATGCTTTTATCCTTCTATTCCTAATATCTCTTATAAAAGAAAACTACCTCTGTTATCTCTTAACACAGCATTCAGAGAAAGTTATATAAATAAGAATATATGCTATAACATGTAAGTATTACATTCACTGACTGTTCTAAACAACCACACTCTAGGAAGACATAAAATATATAGCATGTATTTTTATAAATATATTAAAAATACAAGTTGATTAAACAAATTATTTAAAAGAATGTACCATATACTTATTTAGTGGCTTTGGTATATTATCTTTCTTCTGTGGTTCCAAACTAATCACTTTGTGTAATTAACTACATGTTCATATAGTATCATTCACCACATCCCATTTGTCGTCCAATTAAGTAATAAAGGGATTATAATATATACTTACTTTAGATTTTCCCTAAACTTTATGCTGATCAATTTTGCTTCATTTTTTTTTAGTTACAGCTCATTTTATGGTAAGGTTTTTATAATAATTAATCATCATAGGCTTCTTTCCTGAGTAGAAGATGCATGCGTCAGAAGCAGTCTGTTTATTTTGTTTCCCAGCCAGCAATTGCTATGCCAATGTAAATTAAATTAAATTATATTTTTACAGGTTTTGAGGTAAAAATTGATGATAATTGCTGAAATCCTAGAACAGGCATATTGGAAAAATAGTCAAATAAATTAACCCAAGACTAAGACTCATTCATCATATAAAATTATTGATGAAGAATTACTAATGAAAATTAAGCAGATTGTTCATCTATCTATATTATTTCCACTAGAACTGTGCATACCTCTGGAAAATACACTCTTATTTAAATTTTCTAGCTTTTTTTTATTCTGTTGAAAGAATGAGGTTTTATTGTCATTTTTAATAACACTTTTATGTGAATTCTTTCAGCTATAACCCTCCTACAAATTCCAATGAGTAAATGAATGAATGAATGAAAGAATTAATGATTTACTTTCTGTTATGAACTTTTGACCAGTCAATTTGTTCTACCACTGGCAAATTCATCTTAATGTAATGTTTTTAAAAATAAAATAAAATAATCAACAGGGAGTTTTTAGCACAAACTATAGTATACGTTCTCTCTTCTTTAGGAAATATCCCTTGGCAAATGCACTATTTCTAACATGTCCAAATCTTCAAGACACATGGAATTTGGGTGTGTTTTAAAATTGATAATTGTCACTTCCTCTTTTGTGACCTTATTAATTTTAAAATAGACATTAATTTAAAATGATGCTACATTTCTTTTCAGTAGTATAGTAATTACAATATTTAAATGTGGCAATTAGCATTTCTTTACTGCAAGCTTGCCTTCTTTTGAAACAAATTTTATTAATCATTTTCTTAGTTAGCCTATTTCTTTTAAGCTCCATGGTGTGTTATCAGTTTTTGCCCATAAACGGTATTAGATATCACACAAATTATTCAGCATAGGGGTACCGTTTGGTGACTAGTATTACAGGCTGCATTTATTATCTATTGTTCTTGTCAGTGCATTGGTAAATATAACTCACAGTTGGATACACAAAATTAAGTCATTTAATGGATTTGGAGTTCAGTTGATTGAGGTCCACAGGTCTCAATGCACTTCTGGAAGCCATTTTATTTCTGCTGTAATTGTCAGTCACTGTCATTTTCACTTGGCTGCTTTTCTGTGGCTAGTCGGAATACAGGGCATTAAAATAGTATCAAAGCAGTGATAAAATGGTTTTTAAAGGTACCTCCACAGACACACACTAGAGAAATTTATTTTGATTATTTTGAAAGTCAGCATTTTTTTTTCCTGATAGAATTGAGATGTGTTTGCTTACACTAAATACACAACTTCATGTTGCTTTCTATTTAATACAAAAACTAGAAAATCCCAGATGCAAAAAGAAAAAAAAATCATAATAAATACTAATTTCAGTAGTATCAGAATTTCAATGTAGAAATCAAAAGGTTACGACAGTGAAGCTAACTTTATCAAGCAAAACCATTTGCTACCTTTATATATTATCTCAAAGTATTAATAGTCATTTTGAAGAAAAAAAAATTGTTTCACCTACTTTCATTATTTAAAAATACACCTGTACATGTATTTTTTTTTTGACAAACCACATCATTTCAGGAAAGAGATCATATCTTAGGAAAGTAAGTTTGACTCAGAATGATTTAGTGTTAATAGTTCAGAGTTGTTAGGAGCTTGCCAGAATACAAGGATTTGCTGTTTATTTTTCAGTGCCAGCAGCTTTCTGATTCAAAAATCACAAACACAGCATTTTTTTTCTTTTTTTTTTTAACATTGACTCTGTGAGGACATTAGTAAATCTCAAATAAATAGCAGCTCTACATTCTAGAGGAGCTCTGAAAAGCAGGCTGAGCTCCAGAAGGAATTCTCAAGTGGACACTGAAATAAAGTTTTAACAAGCACGGTGGAAGTTAAATGAGAAAACTTAACAAATATCAATTATGTTCAGGATCTTTTTCTGTGGAAGTACCTGCATTAAAAATGAAATATATGTATAAACATATGTATGTTTTGCATATATAAAATGTATATATGTGTACATGTACGTACATATGTAGTTTGCCAATACTAAGTTTAAATATTTTGTTGCTATTTCATAATGACATAAATTTCATAACGACATAAGCATAAAACTTAAGGCTACATTTTTATACTTATAAATTACATTTAAATGTAAAATATCATGTATGTTTCTCTTTATAAATCAATAATTTCTAGAACAGAAGGTTTATCCCTAGTAATGAAGTTTCATTAAAAATATTACACAGAAAAATCACTAATGAAAGAAATCATGGGTGACACATATACACATATTTTACAAAATTAACAATAAAATAAATAGCTTTTCTTCGAATTCAGGAATATTTTACCATAAATTCACATATGGAAAAGTGAGTAGGGAATGAGATAAGCTTTTGACGTCATAACCCACAGACGGTTGCACAATGATAGAGTTGTATGTTTGTCTTAATTATTAAATGTTTGTCTTAATTATTAAACGTGGCCAACTCTCCTTGTGATCATTCCACAATTGTCAAAGTTGCCAAAAGGTGATTCTTTAAGAATATGTTTATTTATAGCAAAAAGTCAAATTTGAAAGATCTGAGAGTTACCAACAAGAAATGTCTTCTTGAGCAAGATATTTGTTGATTAAACGGAACATAAACAAGGCAAATAAGATATTCCTGAGCAAGAAAACTAAGGCAGTAAGTGTTCAGGAAAGAAAGTGCCACGTTACATAGACTGCTAGAAAAATGTAAGACATGGTGGTCCGTTCTGGAAGATCAGGATTATGGAGTAGATTGACATTAGATATAATGAAAAAAGCAAAAATAGTTGTAGGAAATTAGCATAAATAAGTATCGGTAGCAATTATTCAGTTATATGAACAAATTTAGAAGGAGAATTCCAGGTGAAAGAAAAAAAAAGATGCCTTCTTTGACAAAGTTGGGTAAAATGTCAAAGCAAATACTTGAACTCAGAGGATTGATTTTTTAATCCATTTATGGTAACTAGTGTCTACAGTGAATCAGAATGGTTTGTATCACTCAGAAGGGGATTTAGCACTGAGCAAATCTCAGCATGGGAAGATATGTGGGTATGAATAAATTGTTAGATGAGAATAAAGTGATCAGATACTTAGAAATGATATTTTGGTGTAATAAAATGGATAGTTTTTTGTTGTTGTTGTTGTTTGTTTGTTTTTGTTTTGTTTTGTATCATTTATCTAATCCAGGGTATAAAAAATATTTGGATTAATTGTAAATAGGTAACTGACAGGGAACTGATGCAGGACACATTTTGGAGTTTTGACAAATATTTGAACAAAACTGAAATACAGTATTAATGAATTAGACTTGAGCCACAGTAAACAAGTAGGGATATGATGTTGCCTATATATGAAAAGGCTCATCCTTGAAGAGGACTTAGAGACTCAAAATGTCTGATGCTTCTTCTCTAAAACCGAACTATTCTAATTTCAACAAGAAATTTTGAATTTTATAGGAGCAAGAAATAAGCTTATATTTTTTTAAGCCACTGCTACTATGCCTCTCATTTATTGCTGTTGAGCATATTTTAATTGCTATAGTTGCATAGGCAATTTTCAACCAAAAATCTTTTTATTTCCCTGATCACTCTCATCAAGTCTACAAACCAGATCTGCTAATTCTACCTTTGAAATATACCATGAATTTTTTTCTCAGTCTTTCCATATTTAGAAAAATAATGTCATAAACCAATAATCGCATGTCATCTGAATTAAGGGCAATTATGTTTACTCTTTTCCTTGATGTCTAATAACTGAAAATGCTATGATGTAAAGTTAACAACACTTAAATACTATGATATAAAGTCAATCTATCTTCTGTTCCATGGAACAGGAATAAGAGAGGGAAGAAAACTAAAAACCCATGAAGATCATTGTACATTCTTTGACATTGACTATATCTACAATCTTACTCCAAAGATCTTTTGCTCACTCTACAGAACCTTGCCAGCAATTTTAGGGAGAACTCTTTCTGCCTGAGAGACTTTATACTGAGACATTGCTTTTTTTTCCTGTTCTTCTTCTTTTTTTTAGTTTTAGGTGTACAAAGCCATGTAATAGTTAGACATTTACACCCCTCACAAAGTCATAACACCCTCCCAATCTATTACCCCTCTGACATTGTATACAACTGTTACAATACCATTAACTCTCTTCACTATGCTATAATCCACATCCTGTGGAGTACAATATATATTTGTAGTTCACATTTAATATTATTCTACCTTAGCTGCTTTTTTTTTTTACTTTCAGACTTGACCTGAAAGATTGGCTTTTTCTGTTACTTTTTGGACCAGAACTATACCAGCCCTCTTTGTCTCAGGCTTTTAGACTTAGGTTGGAACTTACACCACCAGTTCTGGGTCTCCAGCTTGCTGATTCACCCTGAAGAGCTTGGGACTCGCCAGTCCTCTTAAACTTGTGAGTCAATTCCTTATAATAAACTTTATATATAAATATTTTCCATATAATCTCTCTATGTTATAAAAATAATCATTTATTATCAATCTATCTCCTATTAGTTCTGTTTCTCCAGAGAACCTTGACTAATATATGTAATAAAAATGTTTGTCTTATTTTTATAAAAGAAGGGAAATAAAGAAAAGCTGCATTCCATGTCTTCTATTCTCCTTAAGGACTTAAATTTGTCATGTAAATGCTGTCACAAAGTGAAAAGCCATTAATTTAATGGGCAAAAATAAGCATGCCAACACAGGATCCACAAATGATTTTCAAAGATAGGAATATATAATTCTAAAGCTTATATAAATTTTAATTGTAAAAGCCTATATAAATAATAAACATAAAATTGAAAATGCAAATGGTACATAAGCGTTAACTTGACAGATGTGTATTGATTTGGCAAAAGAAGAGACAAGTAGATGTTTGTGGTGGGTAGCCTGTGGTGAAAAGAGGTATGATATAAGCATAATTTGGAAAGTGGTGAAATCATGTGATTGCATTATAGAAATTCAATACCAAAATCTGAGAATCTTCATGAAAAAGTATTTTCCTTGAGACTTTGACAAATGCAACCCATTCATGTGGAAAGCTTTGGCACTTTCTTAGGAAAATTGGAATCTAAGCCAAAAAAAGTATTTTAAAATACATTGAAGGATCTCATACACATAACATTGAATGGTTACAGTAGATGTGACTTCATTATCACTCTTAGTGTATACACACACACACACACACACACACACACACACACACACACAGATACACACATACATTTTTTTGAGTTTTTCAAAATAAGGCATGCAATTCAAAAAACTTCCAAATGACTTTGTCTGACTAGAAACATTTGCACTGAGTAAATTGGGGAGTGTTTTGCTTGAAATTGTGATAAAACAATGTCATTTCTAAAAACAAAATTATTTAGGTTGCTTTTTAAATAAAAATTATTTTAACAAAATAATAACAAAACCCATTCTGCAAAAAAATCTCTTTCAAGTGTCATTATTTCAAAAAGTTATTGAATAAATAATTGTTATGGGAGGTCAATGTGTATATATGCATATATTTAATTTCCTAATATTTCCCATCGTTAAAATCAGGGCTGAGGATACCTAGTATAGTCAAATTTTATCGTAGGAAATTGTCAAAAAGCTGTCTTGCTATAGAAAAAAAATTATGTAGGTCAGCCTGGATTTCAGCTCTAATAGTATTTTGCAATGATCTTTTCCAGCTGATGACTATTTCTTACAATATGTGGGTTATTCCTTTCAAATTAAATCCATATATGTTATTGAATCATCAACCTTTAAAAGTCTTGCCACTGTTCGCTCTTGCTTCATCATTGCCTGGTAATTTTCTCTACATATCTGCTTTAACTTTTGCATTAGAGGAACAGAATCAAACTTTAGCAAGCCAAAGAGAGCACTAACTTCCATGAATTTATCCTGGGCTACTGAGGAGTTTAGTGGCAATCCTGAATCTTCCTTTAGTCAAATATGCATAATAATGTATATAATTTTACATTCTTGGGCATAACACAAAATCCTCATGGATTTATATCAAAATCAGTTTAAAATCAGCCAATTCTGAAAGTTTCGTTGGTTGGTTATGGCTGCGTTGTATCCCTAGGAAGGCTGCAGGAAAAAGAATGTTGGCTGTAGTGGGTCGAACTTACAGGGAAAAAAAAGAAAAGAAAATTGTTTTGTGTCATAACACAGTAAATAGTATATAAAATGTGTAGCCAGATCAAAAGTAACAATGCTGTATCCTTTTTCCTTCTCAGCATCTTTGTTAATGACTATTCTTTTAAAATCAAGCCTTACTGGAACATAGTAGTTTAGAGGTTGTAACAGGGCAGGTTTTAGGATGACATACGGAGTGTGATGTCCTCAGCGCCACAAAATTAAAAATAATGACCTCTGTTAGATTTAGCTGACATTTTTATGACTCACACTTGGTGATCCTGTCTAACATGAGAGCACCTTTTTTTTTGGTCTTATAGACATAAAAAAGCATAGTAGGGAGGCAGAAAAAAATGTTTTTAAGAAAAAAAAAATTTTGTATATATGTCCCTTGTAGACACAGCCCTGCCAGGCTGTATGTAATAGAATGTCTTGCTCTGTTTCTCATTTTTTATGCTCTTATTGGCCAGGCTACAGCAGGACACTCAGCTGCTTTTAATGACTTTCATTACTCCCTTATTTTCTAGATTAATGACATATTGAAAGTGTTAATGGCATAAAATTTTCAAATAGCTCACACACTGTTCATGAAAAAGGCAGTATATTGTACTTTATATGCATATAATTTCCCCCCAGCAAATTAGCTGCAACATTTTTCTGCTTTGTAATTTCTCAATATAGCTGAGAATTAAAAAAAAAAAAAAAAAAAAAGAAAAAGAAAAAAAGAAAAAAGAAAAGAATAAGAAACAGCACAGTCTCCCATTGTGAAATTGTAGTTACAAAAATGGTCCCATTTTACCCCACCCCCAATAATTGGGAAAAGGAGTGTGGAAAATCATAGATTTTGATCTACTGCCAACTTGCTTTTTTGTTTTTTCAAAGAATTTGCGTAAATATTTCAAGTTGTGAAGACCCATAGTTTATAGTAAACATTGGGCCACAGATTGCCTAGGATTCGATACTTAATGGGCATCAATGTTTTCTACCCTGAGTTTCATCAATCATTTCGTCAAGAACAGATTATAGAGAAAACATTCAATTAAATAATATTCTAAAAATGCCAAATATGATCAATTTATTTGTTTAATTTAAGCACATTTACAGGAACAAAAATGATACAATTTCTGAGTATGCCTTTTCCAATTATATATTCTGTTCCTTAGTCTCTCTCATAGTACAAGGGACATTGATATATTCGGGGTGTTTTAGATAATAAAGAATGTTTGAAGTAAGTGCAATAAATTAAAGGAGGGAGAAATATAGAATTTACACAGTCAAGTCTTAAGGAACAAAATGGATGACTTCTCAAGCTGAACCTAGGGCATCATTTGTCAATTTGGTTACATTTCAAGATATAGCTCAGCCTTAGTAGCTCATTAACTTGATGTTTCTTCAGCAACAGTTGAATCTTACACTAGTGTCTTCAATCAGTCTCCTAAGAAGCAGCGCCTGAGTTGGTGCTTTCTGTGAGAGTCTTATAGGAGAGAAGTACTCTCAGAAGGGGACTGAGGGAAGCATGACAGGGAAGGAAAAGGGCTAAGCAAGGACATGATCTGTGCTAGAGAAGAGCATCAGCCTGGAGCCACAGGACACTATGGTACATGATTGGCACAAAGGAGGCAGTCCAACCTTCAAGCAATGAGTTAAATTCTGCACCCCACCCTCCTGAAAGCTACTACCCTTCAACCTTTCTGGTATCATCTCATTCTGCACTAAGAAAGCTAACAAGGTCAGTTTTCCATAGAAAAGGAGAAGTGTGAAAACTTGGCAGCTATGATTTACAGCAGCTGAAGGATGAATGCACTGTCCTGGGGAAATAAATGCAATTAGTTTAAATAGTTTTCATCCAGGGAGGTCAGCTAGGTGAGGATGTGTATTCTTGACAGACTAGATCATTGACCATGGTCGATGTGCTGATGAATGTAGTGACTGATTTCTTCTGGGTCAAGGGTCTACCTTTGGTATTTAGTAGATAGGAAATTCAGTATGCCCCAAAGAGAATTTTGATTCCAACTCTCCAAATGTGCTTTTTTCCCCCTAGTCTTCTTAATCTCAGAAAATTACATACCCCTGGCAGATGCACAGGACAATCACCTAGAAATCATTCTTTTCTCCCCTAACCCTCTTATTTAAACTATCAGTTAAGCCTTATTTAATTTTATTCATTTTATAGGGAAGTCACTGCCTCTAACCCTTTCCTACCCCATAGTATTTAATATTTTTGAAAATAATGACCTTGACTACCTTGCATATCTCACTATAATCAAAGTCAAACGTGTTTGACACTCCATGAATACTGATGCTTGGTACTCAATGGATACTTATTCAATTAAGAAATGCAATTTTGGAAACTTCTCAAAGATTAATCTCTATATTTCATTTTTTATAGGATGATCAACAATGTCTACTTATGTGATCAATCTTAAGTGAATAACTGCAGAAATCAAATGTTGCTTAATAGTTCCTTTAACTTCTTTATACCAGATTTTGTCTTAGCACAAAAAAAGTGTACATATTTCCTCTAGTGCTTAACTCTTGGCCTGCGATCATTTAATTTGGCACTTCTTAGTTCTTAACTCAGCTTCCTTCACTAATCAGCATGTAATTTTCAACTTGAGACATCCCACAAGATTGGAAAAAAATAAGCAAAGAAGAATTCATTAACAATCTATAATATGATGCTATGAAAACAGAAAGCAGCTTTTTACATCTCTGTGGAAAGTACATTAACAATACAATTTAATTTTTGCATTTGTTCTCTAAGCAAGAAATATAATTCACACAGAGCTGCTTTCTTTCTGAAAACATATTCTAATCTTCATACCAGGAAGTCATTCCTCATCTTAATGTGGACATGTTTGATGCATTAATACATAGAACATGGAGTTTACATTTCCTGTCAATCCCCTATTATGTCACTTAGTCTTCTCAGGAGATACCTGTCTTGAAAATATAGGCAAGAAAGACAAATGACAGCTTCAAAGAGTGTCGCGTGTGTGTTGTGTTTTCAACCTACGACATATACTGGATATATTGGCACTAAGCGAAGAACATAAAGCATACCTGCTTTCAACTAGCAGCACAAAGAAAAACACAAAATTAAGCAAGGAAAAACTTTTTTTTGAACATTCACATTTTAATTACAAACCTACAGAGATAAAACCACCTTTGAAATGCTTTCTGTAAAGTCATAATATTAAAAAATAATAAATGAAATTAAGTTGCTTGAGCAGCAGGAAATTCAATTTTAGACAGAAACTGTCAGACTGATCTCATCCATCTTTCCAAAAAGGGTATCAATCACTGTTTCTTCCCGGCCTTCATATATTATTTTCCTTACTTCCAGCTATGTGTGCTGGTATACTTAACTGAATCTCATTGCTTCTGCCTTACTTATGTTTTATTCTTTAATATTTCAAAAGCTTATGTAAGGACAGAAAAAATTTCCTGTGTTTTGAATAATATTTATACAATAAACAATCTTGAGATGGTTAAAATGATACACTCAGAGATCAAATGTAACTCCTCCTTGAATAGAAGATACTTACAAAAAAGAATAAGTTGATAATATAAATACATCATACACATATATTGTTTCTTTACACTTTTTTCTTTTACAAAAATCAATTGTACTTTCTGCCATGGGTTTAATTCATAAACCTGGAAGTCCTTGTAAAGATATAAATACACATATCTGTATAGATATGTATATATCTATACATGGATATAGATATTCATTCTGATATCCATATCTCTATTTATCATTATGTAACTTTAAAATTCAAAATTTGATTTTTAAAAATTTTTAGCCAAAAATAAAATTGGCCCCTAGTGATTTTAATTGATATTCATCCAATAATTTATTTTTTAGTGTCCTAAATAAAATAACTTTATTCATGTAAACCTACTACCAAAATGCCACAGCATGATCTATTTTTAATAAACTTTTTATCATATTTGTTTTGTTATACCAAGTCTGTGAGCACTGTAATAATGATTTCAAATCCCTGTGCTATCCCAGACCCATTTCTGTGTTTCACAATAATAATGGTTGTAATTTTTGCCTGGGTTTTTATGGCTTAAAATAAACCAACTTGGATCTTCAATAATCTAATATACTAGAATGATCTTTCATAATAAGAATAGCATATCCACTAACTATCACATAATAAGAACACCAAAAAAATCCAAAAAGGGTACAAGTAACTATATTTATTCATTAAGAACCTCCACCAGAATAAAAGGGGAAAAGATTTAAATATTATCCTTAATAATAATAACTTTACAAGCTGTAGTACTGTACCTTTATAGCTGACACCTACAAATTACATAACATTCAGAATGGCATTCTTCTGAATACACAAATGGGATAGAGGGGAAAATGTCATTTGACAGCATTGTCACTGATACCGTAGGAAGAGAAGTAATTGAAGAAGTAACGTCTAAGTCAAAATCTAAAATGATACCAACTAAGATACCTCTAGAAACCTGATTTTAATGGTTTACTTCCAGGTTCTTCTTTCTTCTCATTCTATATATGTGCTGCAACATCTCAACATCTCTCATGGCTTTATTCCCTGGGCACAGAATAAAAATTCCTTAATACTGATCTTTGGAACCATTCTTTTTCTTCATGTCTGAATTAGGTAAAACTTAAGTCTTCTTGGACATAATCACTTATATATTCTACCATGGTGAGTGCTTGCTAAAAATTATTTTTATTTTAAAACTGTTAGGCTTTATGATTTCTACGTGTGTTTTATTTTATTTTTTCTATTACCCTTTATAAACTTCACAACCAATATTTCTTCTCAGTATCTGCAAATAAATAAAACCATTTGGTATAGTTTTTGCCTATCTGTATTCAATTCTTTTTAACTCCACATGCACAAACCTGAACCCATATTTCTGTCACCCACAACTCTGGTCTGTACTTGTTTCTTACCTCAGAGAATTATTTTCTACTCAGTTAGAAGCCTAAGCCAGTAACTTCAAAGACATCCTTAATTCCTCCATCACCATAAGTCACTCTGTACATTCAATAAACTCCAATTCCTAATAATCTTACCCCCCAGATATCTGTCAAGCATGTCTGCTTTATTCCATGTCCGTTGGCATTGCCATATGTCAAACCCTTATTTCTTTCTTCTATTATTAACATAAACTCTTACACAGTGTTCCTGTCTTTCCTTTGTGCCCATCCATTAATGTTTTGCACTGCAGTTAGAGAAGCCTGAGATGCCTTTATAAGTCCTCATTTTTCTTAATTTCAGGGTAAACTCCATTACCGAATGGTTAATGTCTTAGAGCATGGTTCTTTTTACATCTATGTATTTCTGGCCACACTGTTACGCAGACCCCATGTTCAACATATAAAAAAAACATCTTCCAGACCCTTAAATATGACAAATTCTGATTATATCTCAGTTTCTACATGCACTGTTTCATTGATGCAATATGTTCTTTTGTCTCTCTTCTGGCACCTCAAATAACAGCCACTCACTTCCTTTTCGTTCAGCCTCAGATTCATCTAGAAAACCTTCTAATTCTGGAGTTTGCCCTTACTCAGAATGCTGTGTTTGTCGTATGAAACATCCTACATAATATTTTGTAGATTTCTGGCTACTTCTCAATACTTCTCTCGTCTCTTTATTTCATTGCATGAGTGTAGTCTTGTATATCCTGCCTCACTTTATGTCTGCAGTACTTAGCTTAGAGCCTGATGTACCTAAAATATATTATTCAAAAATATATTTTAAATTAAATATATCCTAAAGAAGCAATGTATATCACACATGTATGTACATATCTACATGCATATGAATATATATATGAACACTTTGATTAGGCTGAAGATAAAGACATTGCTTCTGGCCTAGATTTCAATGAAAAAAACGTAATCTCTTTTATTTTGCTACAAAGTGTCAAAAGAAACATCCATTTTATTCACTGAAAATATTGCATAGTGGCCACCAATCAAGAAATTACAATAAAACATTTCAGAGTAATCACTAAAACAAATTTAAAATGCCACCTACAAAATTTGGTTTTAATACATAATCTCTTAGAAATGCAGTTCTAGGTTCTATTTTTGTTTATCATGTTTTGTTTTTTCCTCTTAACATATATCATTCGTACTTGAAAAAGTTGATATTTATCCACGAGAGTTAACTTTAAAACACATTGTTTACCTTTCCTGTATATCCTTCATTTATAGCTGTAGAACTTTTTATCTACTAATTTTCAGAAAATAAAGTAGGTGGTAAGACATTAAAGCAATGTCTATAATTATATTTTGATAAGATCACACCAATCATTTTGTTTCTGAAACTAAATCATTTTCTCCATATAATGCTATTTTAAGAATAATAAAACTGTTTATATTTGTGGTCAGCTAGTCAATTAAAATTAAAAGGTTTACACCAAACACAGTTGTGTTTCCAGAAACATTGCTCACTGCAGCTGATTTAAAACAAAAGTGCAAGTGTACTTTGACATTGAAAATTTAAGTCTTATATATGTGATTGTGTTTGAGAGCAAAAGAAGGCAGTACATAGAAGTGGGATTGCTACTTCAATATTAGGAGTTTTTCCTTCAAAATATCACAATTTTAATAACAGAAGTAAAATTAAATCTATTAATTCAGTTTACATGTTTAAAAGATATTTAGGTTTAAATCTCCAAAATAATCTCAAATTAGAAACACTGCTCAAAAGACATGCTTGGTTTTCTTCATTATTAATAGATCCTGGATTTCTGGGATAAGGTTTGTGACAATATTCTTGAGAAATCTGGGTCCCTTTTCCAGTTCCAGAGGTAAAAAGGAATAACTCTAATCTAATAAACTAATTTTCACCAATGCCAAGTAAGATGGATCGTGTCTGGGATGTCAAGAATTATTCCTCTTAGATTAAAAGTAATAATTTGAAATCCCCTGTCTCCAGAATGCTTGGCATATAAGTAATAAATAGTGTTATTGTTTAAGAAGATACTATATATTCTAGTTCTGTGAAAAATGGCATTGGTAATTTGATTCGGATTGCATTGAATCTATATATTGCCTCAGGTATCATGGACATTTTAATTATATTAATTCTTCCTATCCATGAGCATGGTGTTTCCATTTATTCGTTTCTTCTTTAATTTCTCTTCAATGTCTTATAGTTTTCTGTTTATGAAGCAATTGTAAATGGGATTATGCTCTTAAATTTTTCTTCTGATAATTTGCTATTGGTGTATACAAAAGCAACTGATTTCTAAATATTAATTTTGTATGCTGCTACTTTACTAAATTCATTTATCAGTTGTAATAGTTTTTTGGTGGAGGCTTTGGGGTTCTCTATATACAGTATCAATCATGTCATCTGAATATAATGACAATTTTACTTCCTCCTTTCCAATTTGGATGCCTTTTATTTCTTCTTATCTGATTGCTGTGGCTAGAACTTCCAGTACTATGTTGAATAATAGTGGTGAAGGTGAGCAAAATTGTCTTGTTCCTGTTCTTCAGGGGAAAGGTTTTAGCCTTTCCCCATTAAGTATGATGATACCTGTGGGTTTATCTTACATGGCCATTATGTTGAGATATGATCCCTCTGTCCCCACTTTGCTAAGCATTTTTATCATAAATGGCTGCTGGATTTTATCAAATGCTTTTACTGCATCTATTGATATGACCACATAATTTTTATTTCCCATTTTGTTAATGTGGTGTGTCATGTTAATTGATTTGCAGATATTGAATTAACCTTGCATACCAGGAATAAATCTTGCTTGATCATGATTCATACAAACACACACATACACACACACACACACACACACAAACACACAGTGCCAAAAAAATGTATACACATCTTAGGAATGGAAAAAAACTTCATTAAAATTATATTGATGTGACCACTTTGAACACCTCTTGTAATTGCAAAAGTCAAATATGACTTATGTTCAACTTTTGGTATTTGTATATATTGAGTATTACACTTTTAATACAGTATTTTTCCTTTCTTAAAAGATACATAGCAGTGGAGGGCTGACCATACTGGATGAGTAGATGAATGTGTACATCTAAACAGGGATTGCTCTTTGTCCTCACAGCTGAATGAGGTCATGCTGGGAATTCCCTCTCAGGGATTTGGCATGACTAAAAGTGCATTCTATAAATGCGCTTTTATCTCATTATCATTTTGCATAGTTTATGAAAGTATTAATATTGTTTTAATAAGTAAATATTTTTAGGTTACAAAACTGACTACTCATCTTTATATAATTAAAACACAAAAACTCTGACTTGGAAGAAAAATAAAAGGCTGTGTATTCAGTACTATTTAGTGTCACTGTTTTCAACTTCTGAAAGTGTTCATTGTAATTTGTTTTAATTTATAAATAAGTCACATATTTCAGTAGTATGCATATATCTTGAAATGTATTTGTTTCATGAATCGTTAATAAAATGTGTTTAATATATGTGTATATATCTATATATTTATTTATATACTCTTAAAATTTATATGGAACCATAAAAGACGCTGAGCTACACAGCAATCTTGAGAAATAATAGCAAACTGGGAGATATTAAGCTACCTGATATCAAAATATACTACAAGGCTATAGTAATCAAAACACATGGTATTGGCATAAAAACAGACACATAGATCAATGGAACAGAATAGAAAGCCCAGAAATAAATCCATATCTATATACTAATTTAATCTATAACAATGGAAGCAATAATTTATAATGGGGTAAAGACAGTTTATTTAATAAGTGGTCCTAGGAAAACTGGACAGACACAGTAAAAAAAAAAAAAAAAGAAAGAAATGAAGCTGGACCTCCTCCTTATGCCATATATGAGAAATAAATTCAAAATATATTAAAGATTTAAATGTAAGACCTGAAACCATAAAACTCCCAGAAAATATTAGGTAGTAAATTTGTATACATCACTCTTAGTAATATTTTTACTGATCTATCCCCTCAAGCAAAGGAAGCAAATGAAAGAAATAAACATGTGAGACTACCTCCAACTAAAAAGTTTTTTCACAGCAAAGGAAACCATCAATAAAACAAAAAGGCATCCTAATAAATGAGAGAAGATATTTGCGAATGATTCATCTGATAAGAGGTCCGTATCCAAAATTTATGAAAAACTCATATAGCTCAACACCAAAAAACAAACAACTCAATTAAAAAATGGGCAGAGGACATAAAGAGACATTTGTCTAAACAAGACATACAGATGGCCAACAGACATACAAAAAAAATGCTCTACATCACTAATCATTAATCATTAGAGAAATGCAAATAAAAACCACAATGAGCTACTACTTCACTCCAGTCAAAATGGCTATACTCAATAAATCAACAAACAAGTGCTGGACAGGATGAGGAGAAAAGGGAACCCCTGGGCATGGTTGGTGGGCTTGCAGATTGGTGCAGTCACTATGGAAAACAGTATGGAGGTATCTCAAAAATTTGAAAATGGAACTACCTTATGATCCAGCGTTACCACTCTTGGGTATCTATCCAGAGAAATCTGAAACACTAATTCAAAAAATATATGCACCCCTATATTTATTGCAGTGCAATTCCCAATAGCCAAGACACAGAAACAACCTAAACGCCCATCAGTAGACAACTGGAGTAAGAAACTGTGGTCCATTTATACAATGGAGTATTAGTTGGCCATAAAGATTAACAAAATCTTACCAATTATAAGGACATGAATAGACATACAGAACATTAAGCTAAGTGAAATAAGTCAGATGGAGAATGACAAATACCAAATGATCTCACTTATATGTGGAATCTGAAGAACAGAGTAAACAAACAAACAAAACAGAAATAGACTCAGAGATATAAAGAAAAAAACTGATGGTTGCTAGATAGGAGGGGGGTGGGGCTAGGGGAGAAGGTAAAGGGATTAGAAAGTACAAATTAGTAGTCACAATATTGTCACAGGGATATAAAAGACAGTTTGGGAATATAATCAATAATGTTGTAAACATTTTATAGGGTGTCAGATGGGTACTTGTTTTATTAGGGAGACCACTTCATTGACTGTGTAGACACCTACCACTGTGTTGTACACCTGAAGCTGAATAATATTGAATGTCAACTATAATTTACATATATATATATATATATATATATATATATATATATTCACGAGATTTGGAATACAGCAGCATAGGGAATATAGTAAATGGAATTGTATCAGCTCTATACAATATCAAAGGAATAGTAGATGGGGACATTATAACTTTGTGAGGATTGTAAATGTCTAAATTTTACATTGTTTGTACACCTGAAACTAATAAAAAAAGACGATATTATAAAAATACATCTCATTTTATTGCCATTGAGGTTGTTATGTAGAGAAATTATTAGAATGTTAAACATTATATCTATCATCTTTAAAAAATGTATTTCTTTGAAATTATAATGAGTGTGTATTATTGAGGAATATAACATTTTAATTTTCTAAGAATGTGTAAGATCAATTATCACAATGATTGACTACTTTAATAAAAATAAGAAAAGGTTATAATATACTTTCACAGATGTATTTATTAATATTGAGTATATTCTAATTGTGTTTTATAAAACTATAAAGTGCAAATACAAAATGTATGTAATGTTCTTTTAAGCTCATTCTGAAACATTTTCTAACTTGACTGTTAATGTTATCACATACTACTAAGAATTTTAACTAGAACAGAAGGAATTGCCTCTTGGAAAAAAGAATAGGATTTCATATAAATATTTTGAAAGCATAAAATTGAGTATCTGCATGTGAAAAAAGCTGCTTAAAATTTTCTTTTTCATATTCACAAATGTGATCAATCTAATCTAAAATGTTTTCTGCTTTCTTGTGCTTATTGTGATGCTCATTATGCTAGGAAATAGAGCCATTATATAGAAGAGTTCACAATACTACTTAAATTTCTTAAAATAAACATGGTTTAAATTTTAATAGAAATATATTTAATGTCATTCAATATCCTCATTTTAAAAAATAAAGATATGAAATTAAGTTAGAAAAAGAGACATTAAATATCATAAAATTATAAACAGGTAATAACTTCTACATAAACTTATAAATCACACCACTTTTTTTTTTTTAATTTTTATTTATTTATTTATTTTTTTAATTAGTTTCAGGTGCACAAGACAAAGCAAAACTTAGACGTTTATCATTTATATCCCTCACACTGTGTGAACCCCCCTCCCCCCATCCACTATCCCTCTGTACGTTCCCAAAACCTCTCACCTTCCCCTTATCCCCACCCCCCCGCCCCTCTAGCAACCCTCTGTTTTTCCTCCATGTTTCCAAAACTGTTTCTGATTAGTTCATTCACTTATTCTTTTCTTTAGATTCCGCATATAAGTGAGATCATATGGTATTTGTCTTTCTCTTTCTGACTTATTTCACTTAACATAATGTTCTCTAGGTCCATCCATGTTGTTGCAAATGGTAAGATTTCTTTCTTCTTTATGGCTGCGTAATACTCCATTGTATAAATGTACCACAGTTTCTTAATCCAGTCATCTACTGATGGGCATTTCGGTTGTTTCCAGGTCTTGGCTATTGTATATAGTGCTGCAATAAACATAGGAGTGCATAAAGATTTTTGAATTGGAGTTTTGGATTTCTCCGGATAGATACCTAGGAGTGGGATTGCTGGATCATAAGGTAGTTCCATTTTCAGATTTTTGAGATATCTCCAAACTGTTTTCCATAGTGGCTGCACCAATCTGCATTCCCACCAACAGTGCACCAGCGTTCCCTTTTCTCCGCATCCACGCCAGCACTTGTTGTTTGTTGATTTATTGATGATAGCCATCCTGACTGGGGTGAGGTGGTATCTCATTGTGGTTTTTATTTGCATTTCTCTAATGGTTAGTGAGGTTGAACATTTCTTCATATGTCTGTTTGCCATCTGTGTGTCCTTTTTAGAAAAATGTCTCTTCATGTCCTCTGCCCATTTTTTAATTGGGTTGTTTGTTTTTTTGGAGTTGAGTTGAGTGAGTTTTTTATAAATTTGTGATATTAACCCCTTATCAGATATATCATTGGCAAATATCTTTTCCCAATCAGTAGGATCCCTTTTTGTTTTATTGATGGTTTCCTTTGCTGTGAAAAAGCTTTTTAGTTTGATGTAATCCCACATGTTTATTTTTCCTCTTACTTCCCTCGCGCGAGGGGATATATCAGTAAAAATCTTACTCCGGGTAATGTCTGTGAGGTTTCTTCCTATATTTTCTTCTAGGAATTTTATGGTTTCAGATCTTACATTTAAATCTTTAAGCCATTTTGAATTTATTTTTGTATATGGTGTAAGGAGGTGATCCAGCTTCATCTTTTTGCATGTGTCTGTCCAAGTTTCCCAGCACCATTTATTGAATAGACTGTCTTTACCCCACCGTACATTCTTGCTTCCATTGTCATAGATTAAATGGCCATATAGGCATGGATTTATTTCTTGACTCTCTATTCTGTTCCATTGATCTATGGGTCTGTTTTTATGCCAGTACCATGCTGTTTTGATTACTGTAGCCTTGTAGTATAATTTGAAGTCAGGTATTGTTATACCTCCCACTTTGTTCTTATTTCTCAAGATTGTTGAAGATATCCGGGGTCTTTTGTTATCCCATATAAATTTTAGGATTATATGTTCTATTTCTGTGAAAAATGTCGTTGGTAGTTTGATAGGAATTGCGTTGAACATATATATTGCCTTGGGCAGTATGGACATTTTAACTATATTAATTCTTCCTATCCATGAACATGGTATGTGTTTCCATCTATTTGTATCTTCTTTCATTTCTTTCTTCAGTGTCTTATAATTTTCTGAGTACAGATCTTTTACTTCTTTGGTTAAATTTATTCCCAGGTATTTTATAGTCTTTGGAGCAATTGTAAATGGAATTGCTTTTTTAATTTCTCCTTCTGATGTTTTATTATTGGTATATACAAATGCAACTGATTTCTGAATATTAATTTTGTATCCTGCTACTTTACTAAACTCATCTATCAGCTCTAACAGTTTCTTGGTGGAGTCTTTAGGGTTCTCTAAATATAGTATCATATCATCTGCATATAATGACAGTTTTACTTTCTCCTTACCGATTTGGATGCCTTTTATTTCTTTTTCTTGTCTGATTGCTGTGGCTAGAACTTCCAGCACTATGTTGAATAGAAGTGGAGAAAGTGGGCAGCCTTGCCTTGTTCCTGATTTTAAGGGGAATGGTTTTAGTTTTTCCCCATTGAGTATCATGTTAGCTGTGGGTCTATCATATATGGCCTTTATTATGTTGAGATATGATCCCTCTATTCCCACTTTCTTAAGGGTTTTTATCATGAATGGCTGCTGAATTTTATCAAATGCTTTTTCTGCGTCAATTGATATGATCATATGATTTTTATTTTTCATTTTGTTAATGTGGTGTATCACATTAATTGATTTGCGGATGTTGAACCACCCTTGCATACCAGGGATGAATCCCACTTGATCATGGTGTATAATCTTTTTAATATATTGCTGAATTCTGTTCGCTAGTATTTTGTTGAGGATTTTTGCATCTATGTTCATTAGCGATATCGGCCTGTAGTTTTCTTTTTTTGTGGTGTCTTTGTCTGATTTTGGGATCAGGGTGATAGTGGCTTCGTAAAAAGTGTTTGGGAGTCTTCCCTCCCTCTGGATTTTTTGGAAGAGTTTGAGGAGAATAGGTGACAATTCTTTTTTGAACGTTCTGTAAAATTCACCTGTAAAGCCATCTGGTCCAGGGCTTTTGTTTGTTGGGAGATTGTTTATTACTGATTCAATTTCCTTGGTGGTAATCAGTCTATTCAGGTTTTCTGTCTCCTCTTGAGTTAGCCTTGGGAGGTTGTATGCATCTAGGAAATTGTCCATTTCTTCCAGGTTGTGAAATTTGTTGGCATACAGTTGCTCATAGTAATTTCTTAGGATTTTTTGTATCTCTGCGGTGTCTGTTGTCACTTCTCCTGTTTCATTACTGATTTTATTAATTTGGGTCCTCTCTCTCTTTTTTTTAATGAGTCTGGCTAAAGGTTTGTCAATTTTGTTTATCTTCTCTAAGAACCAACTCTTGGATTCATTGATCTTTTGTATTGTTTTTCTGGTTTCTATTTCATTTATTTCCGCTCTGATCTTTATTATCTCCTTCCTTGTACTCCCTTTGGGCTTATTTTGTTGTTCTTTTTCCAGATCCCTTAAGTGTGAAGATAAACTGTTGATTAGTGATGTTTCTTTTTTCTTTAGGTAGGCCTGCAGTGCTATGAACTTCCCTCTTAGGACTGCTTTCGCGGCATCCCATAGATTTTGGGTCGTTGTATTTTCATTTTCGTTTGTCTCGAGATATCTTTTGATTTCTTCCTTGATCTCCTGTTTGACCCATTCATTATTTAGTAACATATTATTCAGCCTCCATGAATTTGTGTGTCTTCCAGTCTTTTTCCTGTAGTTCATTTCTAATTTCATAGCACTGTGGTCAGAGAAGACAATTGGTATGATTTCAATTTTCTTAAATTTATCCAGACTTGCTTTGTGGCCTAACATATGGTCTATCTTGGAGAATGTTCCATGTGCGCTTGAGAAGAACGTGTATTCTGCAGCATTGGGGTGGAATGCTCTGAAAATATCGGTTAAATCCAAGTGGTCCAATGTGTCATTTAAGGCTATTGTTTCCGTATTGATTTTCTGTCTGGAAGACCTGTCCCTTGTTGTCAGAGGTGTGTTGAAGTCCCCTACTATGATAGTGTTACTGTTGATCTCCATCTTTATGTCTGTCAATATCTGTTTTAGATATTTAGGTGCTCCTATGTTGGGTGCATAGATGTTTACTAGGGTTATATCCTCTTGTCGAATTGATCCCTTTATTATTATATAGTGTCCATCTTTGTCTTTTAATATTTTCTTCATTTTAAAGTCTATTTTGTCAGAGATAAGTATTGCAACTCCAGCTTTTTTCTCATTTCCATTTGCATGGAATATCTTACTCCAACCCTTCACTTTTAGCCTGTGTGTGTCTTTTGATCTGAGGTGAGTCTCTTGTATACAGCATATACAAGGGTCTTGCTTTCTTATCCATTCAGCCACCCTATGTCTCTTGATTGGAGCATTTAAACCATTTACATTTAAAGTGATTATTGATAAGTACATAGTTATTGCCATTTTTAAATTTGTGGATAGATTGTTTTCGTCTTTCTTCTATTTACAGAAGTCCTTTTAGTATTTCTTGCAATGCTGGCCTGGTGGTAATGAATTCCTTTAGCTTATTCTTTTCTGGGAAGCTCTTTATCTCTCCGTCAATTTTAAATGATAGCCTTGCTGGATAAAGCAACCTAGGTTGTAGGCCTTTGTTTTCCATCACTTTGAGTATCTCCTGCCACTCCCTCCTGGCCTTCAATGTTTCTGCAGAAAAGTCATTTGATAGTCTTATGGGAGTTCCCTTGTATGTAACCCTCTGTCTTTCTCTTGCTGCTTTTAGGATTCTCTCTTTGTCTTTAATCTTTGCCATTTTAACTATAATGTGTCTTGGAGTGGACCTGTTTGGGTTTATCCTGGTTGGAACTCTCTGCACTTCCTGGACTTGTATGTTGGTTTCCTTCATCAGGTTAGGGAAATTTTCAGACATTATTACTTCAAATATGTTCTCAATCCCTTGTTTCTTCTCTTCACCTTCTGGTATTCCTATGATGCGCATGTTGTTGCGCTTGATGTTATCCCATAGGTCTCTTAAACCATCTTCATTGTTTTTTATTCTTTTTTCTTTCTGTTGTTCTGTTTGGGTGATCTCTGCTAACTTGTCTTCTAAGTCGCTGATTCGATCCTCTGCTTCATCTAACCTGCTGTTAATTCCTTCAAGTGAGTTCTTTATTTCGGTAACTGTGTTCTTTAGTTCTAACTGGTTGTTCGTTATGATTTCTACATCCTTCTTGATGTCCTCTCTAAGTTCCTTAAACATTCTTATCATCAGTATTCTGAACTCTGTCTCTGACAGTTTGGTTACCTCAGCTTCATTTAGTTCCATTTCTGAAGGTTTCTTCTGTTCTTTTATTTGAGATATGTTTCTTTGTTTCCTCATTCTGGCTGACTCTCTGTGTTTGCTTCGATGTATTAGGTAGATGCCCTGGAGTTCTTAGTTCTTGCTGGATTAGTATATAATAAATGTCCTTTATATTTGACTTGCACTACTTCGTTCTTCTCTCCTGCGTGTGCTCTAAAAGTGACTCTTGTGTTGTGTATATTGTCCTGTTAAAGAAGATCCTTAATTGCTTTTCGCTTGTGAGTAGGTGGAGTTAACTCCTAGGCTGACTAGTTGTGAGACTTGGCTTTGCCCACGCAGGGTATTCTGCTGCGTGAGGGTTGACCGCTTAGATGTGGTTTGCCCTTTGGCCTCTATGTGCCTGTAAAGAATCCCCTCTGAGTGTGTCACTTGTAGGTCAAACCCGGTAGTACTCTGGCTTGGTCTGGAGTTGGCCGCTGGGTATGTTGAATCTTGTGCCTCTTAAGCTGGGCACTGGTAGGGCAATTACAGAACAAAGCAAATCACCAAGCACAACAATAACAACAAGGAAAAAGTCAAATACATTCACATGTAAAAAAACAATCGACAACCCCCACTCGACACAAGCAAAGATGTCAGAAATATAAAGACAAATCAAAACAGAACAAAAACAAACAAACCAAAAAAAAAAATAGCGCCAGTTGTAGCTTAAGCCCACCAAGTAATCTCCAGGTTGTTCTCTGCTATAGCACAGAGTCCCCACTCGACACAGGCAAAGATGTCAAAAATATAAAGACAAATCAAAACAGAACAACAGAAAAAAAAAGACAGCGCCAGTTGTGGCTTAAGCCCACCAAGTAATCCCCTGCGTATTGTGCAGGTAGAGCCGGTCACCTGATGCCCAGAGTGACTCTGAGGCTGCAGCTTTAGATGCGTGGGGCTGAGGGGTCTGGACAGTAGGTTTTACAAAGTCAGTGCAGTTTCTGCCCTTGCCGGCACATATGCACACCGAGAATAGCACCACCAGCCCTGTGTCCAGCTCTCCTGAGTCTTAGGGCACCTCTTCCCTGTGTGTGTGTGTGGCCAGCAGGGAATTCCTCAGCTGCTGAAAGCTGAGTGCTGTATCTGCCACTTACTGCTGATCCCTGGGAGTGCCTCCACCGATGTAATTGCCCCGCCCTAGGCAGGCCAGAAAGGGTGGGGGCTGGGGATGGAAAGAGGGGTCTTCTCTTTCCCAGCCCAGCTGTGTCACACCCCACCCACAGGCCAGAAACGGTGGTATCTGGGGGTGGATGAGTCTTCTGTCTCCTAGTCCAGGGCAAACCACACTCTTCTCAGCCTCTTCCCTGGGCCAGAGCCAGCGGCCAGTCTTCCCTTAGCCCAAACCCCAAGGCTCCTCTGTAATCTGACACTGCTCTTCAGATCAGGAGCCAGTTCAAGTCTCTGGAAGGGTGGGGGTAGGATTGGAAGAGCGGGGGGAGGGGCCCAGGTATGGCGTTTAATAGCCTCAAATGCTAGATATCTCCCTCTGCGGGGGGGAGAGGTCTGCTGTGGGACGCAAAGTAGAGTCCGCCACCTGGCTTTTGTGTTCTCTCTTTTGTCCTGGGAACCCCTGCGTCTCTGCAGCTTGGGATGTGTTTGCCCCGCTCTAGGCTGGCTAGAAAGGGTGGGGGCTGGGGATGGAAGGAGGGGTCTTCTCTTTCCCAGCCCCGCTGTCTTAACACTCTTCCCGCAGGCCAGAAAAGGTGGTGGCTGGGGGCGGAAGATTCCCAGCTCCTATCCTCCTCCCTGGGCCCACCTGTCTTCCCGGAGCCGGGGCTCCAAGGCGTCTCTGTAATCTGCCGCTGCTCCTTAGTGCAGGGGCTAGATCAAGTCTCTAGAAAGGCGGGGGTAGGGTCGGAAGAGCGGGGGAAGGTGCCCAGGCACGGAGTCTGTGTTCCTTGTCCGGCCCAAGGACCAACTGAGGTTATTAGCTGAAGTTAATGCTGGATATGCTGCGCCTGCAGCGGGAGAGGTCCGCTGTGGGACGCAGGGCAAAACGCCCACCTCGTGGCTTCCGGGCTCTCCTCCGTCCTGGGATAACCTGCGTATCTGTAGCCGTGGGTGTGGGCTGGAATTTCACAGGCACAGGTGCGGAGCAGATTTCCACAACCCAAGGGTGGGGGCCGAATTTCTACCGCCACAGGTGTGGACCGCGATTCCAACCCGCATCCCCACCGCCGCCGCAGGTGCGGCGTGTCTCCGCTCCGCTCCCTTCCTTCTTCCCCTGCTCGCCCAATTTTTCCCCACCTGCAAGAAATCCCTGCGCGAGTCTCTTTGCTGTTCTGCGTGATGAGCAGAGAGTCCTTTGATGGGTTATAAGCTTCCCGTTTCTGATAAGATCCCACGGAGAACTCAAAAAGTGCGCCCCGCTGCCGCCATTCCTATGACGTCACTCCTAAATCACACCACTTTTGAAGGCTGAGGAACTTTGTCCAATAACATGCCTAAAAGTACAGCCCAGATTTTACTTAGCAAACATTTAATTCAATCTCCTTACCAATTATTGGTCTATTTAGATTTTCTATTTCTTCATGATTAAGTTTTCCTAAGTTATTTGTGACTAGTTTATCCATTTCTTCTAGGTTATTCAATTTGTTAGTGTCTCTTATGAGTTTTTATGTGTCTGTTATTATGATCCACGTGTCTTCATTCTAGTTCCCAGGCAGAAGGAACAAGGACTCAGTGGGGCAATCTCCACATGGCAAGCTCAAGAGAATTGACAAAAATTTTCCATATGTTTTAAAGGCTGAGCTAGAACTATATCACCATATTCCTTTAGTCAAATTAAATCACATGGCCAAACCAAAATTTCCTCTAGCAGACGGAATTCTTAGAAAAAGAACCTCTAAAATATTGAATCTTGGTAGTGGTATTCCAGTCTCTAAGTCTTCCATAATCAGATTGTTTCTTAAACAGAGTCATAAAAATTATACTGAGATACTTTTATATATATATACATATATATATATATATATATATATATATATATATATATATATATATGAATTAATTATATATATATGAATTAATGATATATACGAATTCATATATATATGAATTAATTCATATATATAATATATATGAATTAAGAAAGAATACATATTGTTAAAAGTCATGTTAATAAAATTAATTTACCATACATATGTAAATGTTTTCGTAAAACTATATGTTAGGTCTTCCTAAAATTTGCATACTGCCTTAACTTTGTGTATTATATTCAGAACAAAGTGAGATACATACATTATCCCACTTGGGCTCACTGCCTGTTGTTGATCCGAACCTATTCTTGGTTAAGAGTATATATGGGGCTTTCCCTATTTAACTTGTAACAGCTTTGAAAAGTCTTTTTTTTTTTGTTATTCAATATATATCAGTGTGTAGAAACATCCCACAAATATTGTTTCCTCTGGATATAAGGCCTTGTTTCAAAGCATAATTTCAAAGTACATTTTTAATATCTTACATTTCTCTGAGGGAACAGAATTTTAAATTAATATATTATTAAAAGACTTACAGCTAAGGCCTAATATTACTATATATTATAACCAAAGGGTAAGTCCTTTAGAAATTTCTGCATGTTTTATTTTCTTCTGTACACATTATTTTATAAGTTTTCAAAGGCAGTGAAATTTGTAAGAAATTCTACATGGGGAAACATTAAAGGATATATTATTATAAAAATATTTTTGTCTTATATTTTAGACAATATTTGGCTTCTCTGAATTAAGGCAGCATTCATCTTTCTATTGGGAAACCTCAAGTTCTAAATCTAACACAAAAAGATTAAAATTTTCAATAGCAACAACTGGAGTGATTTAGTGGAGCTGTAAGATGATAATTGAGGAGGGAGAAAAGTGGTCAAAATCTAAAATATCGTATTCAGTGGGGACAACTAAAGGACATGTTTTTTGTTGTGTTTTTTTTTTTTTTAAATAAAATTATAAAACATATGAGACTTTGAATAACTCTAGCAAAATAAAACCTGCAGAGTGAATTAAGGATTGGCTATATATCAACAACTTATTATAAAAATAGATTAGTTGCCCTCTAAAAAAATAAATGTACAAAAGTCCATTGCATTCCTATATACTAAAAATGAAATCTCAGAAAAAGAAATTTAAAAAATAACAATTCCTATAATAAATAATGTTGTAAAAATGTTGTAGAGTATCCAATGGACACTTGTCTCGTTAGGGAGACCACCTCAGGGATGATGTAGATGCCTGATCACAGCACTGTACACCTGAAGCTGAAGCTGAACAATAATGAATGTCAACTATAATTATATATATATATATACAAGAAGTGGACTACAGCATTAGGAATAGAGACAGTGGAAATGTAATGGCTGTATGTGATGTCAGAGGGGTAGTAGATTGGGGGAGGGGGGTTATCACTTTGTGAGGGATATAAATGATAAATGTCTAACTATTACATTGTCTTGTATACCTGAAACAACTACTACTACTACTACTACTAATAATAATAATGATGATAATTCCCTTTGCAATTGCAACAAAAAGAATAAAATATCTAGGAATAAACTTAACCAAGGATATGAAAGACCTATATACTGAAAACTATAAGACATTTTAAAAAGAAATTGAAGAAGACACAAAGAAATGTAAAGACATTTCATGTTCATGGATTGGAAGAATCAACATAGTTAAAACGGCCATATTACCCAAAGCAATATAAAGATTAAATGCAATCCCCATCAAAATCCCAATTGCATTTTTTAAAGAAATAGAACAAAAAGTCATCAGATTTGTATAGAACCACAAAAGAACCTGAATAGCCAAAGCAACTTAAATAAAAAGAACAACGCTGGAGGTATCACAAGCCTGACTTCAGCTTGCATGACAGGGCAACAATAATCAAAACTGTATTTTATTGGCATAAAAACAGACACACAGACTAATGCAGTAGAAATGAGAACCCAGAAATAAACCCACATAAATATGGACAAAGATAATTTTCGATAAAGAAGCCAAAAACACTCAATGGAGAAAAGACAGCCTCTTCAATTAATGGTGCTGGGAGAATCAGAAAGCTACATGTAAAAGAATGAAACTAGACTGCTATCTGTCACCATGTACCAAAATTATCTCAAAATGGATCAAAGACCTACCTATAAGATCTGAAATAATAACTGCATAGAAGAAAACATAGGTACTAAACTTATGGACCCTGGGTTCAAAGAGCATTTTATGAATTTGACTCCAAAGGCAGGGTAAGTAAAAAGTAAAATAAACGAATGGGACTATATGAAACTTAAAATCTTCTGCACAGCAAAAGAAACCATTGACAAAATAAAGAGATAACCAACTGAATGGGAGAAGATTTTTGCAAACAGTGCCTCCAATAAGGGGCTAATATCCAAAATATACAAGGAACTCATACAACTCAACAACAAAAAACAAGCAATCTAATTAAAAAATGGGCAGAGGACCTGAAGAGGACATACAAATGGCCAACAGACGTAGGAAAACATTCTCAACATCCCTAATCATTAGATAAATGCAAATGAAAACCACAATGAGATATAACCTCACACCAGTTAGAATAGCTGTCATCAACAAGAGCAGTAATAACAAGTGTTGAAGGGGCTGTGGAGAAAAAGGAACCTTCATATACTGTTGGTGGGAATGCAGATTGGTGCAGCCACTATGGAAATCAGTGTGGAGGTTCCTCCAAAAATTATGAATAGAATTACCATATGACCCAGCAATTAGTCTTCTGGGGATCTACCAAAAAATCTGAAAACATTTATCTGAAAAGATATATGTGCTCCAATGTTCATTGCAGCTTTATTTACTGTGGCCAAGACATGGAAACAACCAAAGTGTCCTTCAATAGATGATTGGATAAAGAAGTTGTGGTATATATACACAATGAAATACTATTCTGCCCTAAGAAAAGATGTAATAGTGCCATTTGCAACAACATGAATAGATCTTGAGATTATTATGCTAAGCGAAATAAGTCAGACAGAAAAAGTCAAGAACCATATGATTTCACTGATATGTGGTATACAAAACTGAAAACAACAAAAGAACAAGATAATCAAATAAAGAAACAAAAGTTCATAGACACAGACAATAGGTTAGTGGTTACCAGAGGGTAAGGGGAGAGGGGGTGGTAGATGAGGGTAAATGGGATCAAATATATGGTGATGGAAGGAGAAGTGACTCTGGGTGAATGATGAACATACAATGTGATATATAGATAATATATTACACAATTGTACACCTGAAACCTATGTAATTTTACTAACAACAATTGTCACCCCAATAAACTTTAATTAAAAAAAACAGATTAGTTAAAATAATTTATTTCAGATAAAGTAAAGATAAGATAAACACAGAGATATCTACTAATATAAGATTTTGAGAAAATATTTTTCTTAGTAAGCTGTACAAAATAAAGGAATATTATTAATGAAATAAATATAATAATAAAATCATATAATAAACATAAATTGGTTGATTAAAAAAAAGTCATGTAGTATATCTTTGACATTGTTAGAGCAAAATTTCAAAAAGAGATATACGAGATCATGCCTGAATATAGCAAGTCTTATACTTAAACCTTCTTATCACTTTCTTAGTATCATGTCCCAAGATTAGTCAGTTGACATACTAACTTTAATAACCATTTACAGATAAATAACACATCTATAACTTTAGAACATATTTACTTATATTACATATGTTGGGCATATTCTTATATATCCAAGTAACTACTGGACATCTCTGCTTCAAAGCTCAAAGGCACATCAAACTCAATTCATAATAAATTTATTCATAATAAAATTCCCGGTGTTTCATACCTCAGTAAAGCATACAGCTTTATTTTGTTACACAAATGTGTACACAGCAATGTGTCATCCTTGATACCTTTGTTTCTTTAATCCCAATATCTATGTCATAACATGTTATGACATTCAAATAAAGCCGTTCTTTCCACTTTCACACTACACCTCATTCCCTTTGGCCTGCACATTGCTGTTGACCTAGTACTCACCTCCTTTCATGCTTGTACAGTTATTTTCCTATTATCTTGATCATCACAATTAGTATTTTGTTATTTATTTTTCTTTTCTTAAACAATCAAACTTTGTTGTCATTCTAGGCACTGCTCATTACGTAAATCCTCTCAGAGTAAAATTCCTTGACAGACTGGTCTGTGAATGGCTCATTTTCTTTCCCCCCATTCTCTCTTGAACTCACTTCCCTCTGGCTTTGTCCTTCCATTTCCTGGACACTGCTTGGTCCCATTGTTCTTCATGTTGCTAAATCTCATGGCCAGTTCTCCAGATACTTTTGTTTTTTTTAATTTTCTACTTTTTTTGTTTTCAATTCTGTTAAATATCCTGATTTAAAAAAAATACTTTCAAAGCATAACATATTGTAGACTTGAAATGGCCTGTCCTCTCCCAAAATATCAGTCATAAACATCCTCCCTCCCAGAAAAAAAAAAAAAGAACTCTGAGAAAATATTCCAGATTGAAGGAGATATGGCATGTTATAAATGAAAATATTAGCACAATTGGCAAATTTCTAATAAGGACTATATTTAGATAATATTGTATTGATTTTATACTTCTTTAATTTGACCATTGTACTTATTTTGGTAAGAACTATTGTTGACATTTGAGTAGGGAAAGTACAGAATGAGGAAGATTGGTAAAGCTTCAAATTGTTTTCATTTACTTTCATATACAAATTCTACTTTGAATAATTGTTGAGATCTGACAATTACCCCCCGTCCCCGCTACCTCTTACTCACTATCAGCAGTATTTGAAAGAGATGACCACACATCCTTCTTCTAGAAACACTCCCCTTTCACTTACATTTTCCAGGAGAACAGTTTGCTTTGTTTCATCCTTTCTCTCTATGGCCACTTTGTTTCAGTGTCCTTTGCCAGATTCCCCTTTGTTGTGGCTGTTGTTAATATTGCACTGCCTTGAATTCTCTTTTTCAGATCAGGATACTAACTAGCTCCATAAGTGATTTTATCCAATTCTGCAGCTTTAAATATCAATACGTTGATGCCTGTCAAAATTCTATTTCCAAACTAACCCTTTCCCTTGAACTCCAGATTCATATGTTCAATGGTCTTTCTACCATTTTTATGTGGATAGCTAATAGGCACCTCCAAGTGCTGTGAACATGGTATTCTCTTAATTATAGGTTTCTGTACAACCATGTATTTGTTCTATATATTTTTTCCTAGTCTCACCTATCAGACTATCATCCACTAAAGGACATGGATCTATCTGCTATTTTCTTACTAAATATTGTAAGCACTTAAAACAATAGCGGTCACATAGTAGGTGCTAACTGATTATTTGCAAAATGAATGAGTGAATGAATTTACTGATCACGTATTAAGAAAAATAATGAAATTCACTTTGGCTTTCAGAATAAGAACATCACAACAAAGATAACAATTAAGGAAAATTATCAACTGTTTAGGATGGATTACAATTTAATACAGGGTGTGATTTTGGGTTTTTACATTTTACATTGATAGATTTATGTGTAGAATCAGGGTTTTGGTATGTCTTAGAAAATGCTTATTAACATGTAATTATTTTACATGTGTCATAAATGGAAAAAAAAATAAAAGGCAGTAAAATTCTAATAGTTAAATACATTTAGAAACCACAGATAGTTCAGATTAAATCAATTGCAGCACAGTATCAGAAAATAAACTCCTACATCCTATCAAGAATTTATGATGTGGGGACGTCATGTGGGGACAGGCAAGCCAGAAAGAGAACTCTCACCAAACCTGACCACATTGGCAGCTGATTTTAGACTTCAGCCTCCAGAACTAGCCCCAGGTCCTAGCACAGATTTGGAAGGCTGGATTCCCTACCCATAACAGTAGGCTTATCAGAATATGATTTCCAGGGTGAGTGCCTCAGTTTATCATATGGATCCACATAAAAAATAAAACTCTCTGCTAGACTGTGTAGTTATTTCTCCACATCTGCATTGCTAAGAGCCATGATGAGAGCACCATGTCTTGTTCTTCAGAGCCCCACAATGCCTTGCACTGTCTTGAGCATGTATTCAAAAACTTTGTGGAACCAAACATCTACTTCTACTGAAGCCAATGTGAAATCCTGCTGCTTTAACTTACTGGCTTCACAGAGAAGTGGTAAAAGATTGCCTCACACCCGTCAGCAAAGCTCTTCACTAGCTGTGTGACTCTGTGCTAATGACTTAACCACACTGGAATTCACTGTCCTTAATCAATAAAACAGGTTGACTGGATAATCTTTAACATTTTTTCTAGCTCTGAAATCTCACAAATTACACATCAGGAACTAGAATTTAGAGTCACAGTAGAAATGGTCAATGGATCTGATCCAGATACAGCTGCTACTTAAGCAGACTTGACAGAGAACCGTTCTGGATTCCGTTTTGCCAAGATGCCAGTCTATCAACATGCCTCTGAAGGAAAGTTCAGCTCCACTCTTTTTGTGGCATTTGTGTATGTATACTAGAGACTCAATGAGCTTAGTTCTCCTCAACACCAAGATCCCCGTGTTATGCTAGGAACTTAGACTCATCAACCCTCAAAACAATAGGAGAACATCATGAGTGCCATTAGGGATAAAGAGAGTGAAAGGACTCACCAGGGAGAAGACGTTCCAGATTTTCCACGAGTGTCATAGGAATTAGGCACCTGGGTTTCATCATGCTTTTCAGTTGTCAGTGCTTAGAGCTGGTACTGAAGAAAAAAGGACAATGTCACATACCTCTGTTTGGCCCCTGCCACACCATCATCCATAAGGTACCCAGGGATCTGCCTGCACTTTCAAAAACCATCTAAGGGGAAAGTATGTGCTGATCATAGAATGTCACTGATGGTGAATTAAAAACTATCTTGAGAATAAAAACAAAAGAAATAAAAGAAAATAAAAAAGAAAAAGAATTTATCACAGAGCAGAGATTAGAACCCAGATGATTAATCTTGAAATTCAATGATTTATTAAGAGGTGAAACAATTGTTTTGAGAAATAATCCTATGATAGCATGTTGATTAAGAAAAAAATAGATAATAGAAATTTCAGAAAATATTTAGAAAGTGAAAATGTAATATAACTCCACTAAAGACCTTGGCAGAGACTTTTACTTAGCTACACAAATGTGGCTTCATCTCTTGCTCCTTAGTTGTAATCACCCAATACTGTAGGACATGGCAGTGTTCCCAAGCAATACTCTGTACTTCTCAGTCTCTCTCGTGCTAACTGTTGTGACTGATTCTAACAACATATAAGCAAAAGTTATTTAATAGGACTTTTAGAAATAGTGTTTAAGTATAGAGGTCCTTTACCCTCCCTTCTCACCTTCCTTTCTTTCTGCTTTCTCAAATGCAGAGGTAATGATCTAAGTTCCAATAGTTATCTAGGACCTTGGAATGACTTTGAAATTAAGAGACATTTGCTGAGGGAAGAAGAATACACGGAACCAATGTTCCTGATGGTTTTCAGTCATCCTACCTTCCTGGACTGCCTAACCTGGGAATTCTTTGTATGTGAGAGCTAGTTCCATCTAATTTAAGCCAGAAAGGTGAGTTTTGTGTTTGTTGGTTTGTTTGTTTGTTTCTTTTATGTAGTGGATCTTAAGTGATAATGAATTTTTAAAATCATATAAAAATGATTCACTGAAACATACTTGTTATAAGGGAAAGCTGTGCTCTGGAGAATTAATAAAAATGATCATTCTGTGG
Source organism: Rhinolophus sinicus (assembly GCF_057876585.1). Lineage (NCBI taxonomy): Eukaryota > Metazoa > Chordata > Mammalia > Chiroptera > Rhinolophidae > Rhinolophus > Rhinolophus sinicus. The sequence goes on from NC_142503.1 coordinate 18,857,636, forward strand.
GACTGTCAAGAATATTTTATTTCACATTTATTTTAGCTCATCACATGTGAATACTGTGTCATCCTTCTGGAAGGATCTTAGAAAAGAGGGTTATTTACAGTTCTGTGTCTCCCAGATTATAGTCTTCATATTGTGTTCTAAATATTTGGCAAATGTATTGTAGCATTTTTTGATAAAGCTAGAGAAGTTATGATTAAAAACCAGAAAAGCGCACATCTTAACATTTCATATATTTATTCATTACCTTTCTATCGCATGCTTAGTGTATTCTTGATTCACTTATCTTCTCTTTATACACAGACACCTTTGTTTCCTTATTTTCATAGTGTTTCCTTATTTTTTAACTTCTGGTTTAGAAAGACAGCTTAATTTCCACCTTGATGAACTACCTGTGGGCATTTATTTGTCTTATTTTAACATAACCCTGCATGATCAAATAAGTACACTCCTGACTCTGTCTTTACATAAACAATCTAGATGACAATGAGAATGACACCACAGTGTTCCATGCCAGATGGAAAAAGATGAATTACTTGGCTAGAAATGAGAGCATTGAAAGTGAATACACGCAAAAAGCACTAAGCATTCAATTTCTATTTGAATGACAAACCTTACTTTTTGATTATTGATTTATGACTTCCCATAGGTAACAAAAAATGCAATACCCTTATGTACCTTTTGCTATTGCTATTATGGGAGAGTAAAGGTAATTTAAATTAGGATGTAGCGTTCCATTTCTTATCCTAAGAGAGATATAATCTGTTCAGAAAGCCAAGACGATAATAAAAAGGAGTATTTATATTTACTATATAAACATAATGAAATGCATTAATAGTGATCACTTAAACTTTCAATTAATATTCCTTCTATTCTGCGGTGACTATTGTTAAGTTCATTCAGGTTTTAGAGTGGTGGAGAATTAAGGGTAGGTAGTAGGTGTCACATTTTTAAAAAAAAACTATAATGTAGGTTGAGAAGAATATTGTCGGAAGAAAAAGACTTATGTGTGAAACAAACCAGCAGGAAAAATGGTGACGGCTTCACTATTCACCTTTCGTTGGACAATTATTTTCTGAGTGCCTAGAGTATGCCAAATCTGATTCTACGTACTGGAATAAATCAGTGAACAAGGCACAACCCTGGTCTTAAGCCTCTTGTAGAGGAGTGATTACCCATGTGAATCAATATTGACTGAACACAAGACCAAAGAGAGACAAATACTATATAACATAACTTAGAGGACAATGGAACAGAGAGCAGCCATAGCAAATCAGATGTGAGTGAGATCAAGGGTTCAATGAAAATACAAACATAGAGGGATAAGTAAATACCAAGAGATAAATCAAGGAATTCAAAGGAGTCTTACAAGAATAGAGAACGTGGTAATTACACTGAAATTAACAGGATTTCAAAGGTCAAGATATGTCTGTGGACATATGCTTACAATTAGAGTATGTTTACCAGGATACATTTAAGAGTAATAATCTAATATTGAAATACATTTGTACAGAACAAGATGTTTTTTTATATTAAAAATAATTTCAAATTCTCAGGAAGGGACAAGTGTGACTCGCATACCTTTCAACAGCTCTATAAGTGATATATTTACTAATTTTTAAAATCCATGCTGTGATGTTTCTCATGATTTTATGTGACTTTAGGTACTTGCACAAGTCAAGTTTTAAAGCTTCCAGAAACATGATAATCAAACTCAATGATATCCTTTAAAAATACTACTAAACATTACTAATATTTATTTAGTACTTACACTATGCCAAGATTAAAGCATTTTCTAAAATTTTAGCTCATTCAGTCCTCATCACATTCTTATGTAGTAATTATCATAATTATCCTCATTTGCAGATAAAACAGGCTTAATGAAATTAGGTAATCTGTCTAAAGTCTATATTCCTGGAGTGTGAGAGACCTGTGCTAAAACATTACACTGGCTATACCATCTGGATAATGGATTCTTATCAACATTCCAGGTGATTGAGGTAGCTGGAAGGAGGAGAATTATCTAAGGGAGATTAATTCTGACATAGTGGCTAATCCTCAAATGTGACCTTAATAATTTTACATATGCTTATTTTACCAACATAAGTATAAATTATTTTCTGTATAATATTTCTGCACTCATGAATCAACTTTTGATAAAATGGAGAGGAAGATCTAATCTAGAATATTCACAGCATGAATAAAATAAACATTTCACGTCCCTGGAGAATACCACAAAAAGACAGAATATTTAGCCTATAGCTACTGATACTGTAGCTAAAGATACTGAGATACCACAGAAAAGCAACTGTAAATGACATTACAGATATACTAAACTGTTGTTAAGAAGAAAACATTTCAAAAAGACATTTTACATATGAGCTTCAATTTAAATACCATAAAAGCAGATATGCTGAATCCACATATTGTATCGTAATTAAATTACCTCTTGCATTGTCTACTCTTGGTAAAGTGTTCTAGGGTGAGTAGCAGGATTTATTATTTTTTAAAAAAAACTAATTTAAAGATTGTTCATTGTTCCCCTTCATAATTAGGTGATATGGTATAATGTCATTTTTCAACAAAGTAAATTACATTTAGTTGGTAACATTATTACTCAGAGTTGAAATTCTCTGTTGCAAAATAGAATTTAATGTTATATTTGTAATACTTATTTTACTGTTTAGAAACAGCAGATAATTACCAAAAACATTGGAAAAGATTAAAAAAAAAATTTAATAAACTACAAAACTGCTACCCAAAGGAAATGTCTTTAAGTTACTGGTGTCCTTTCTCTCTCTCTCTCTCTCTCTCTCTCTATATATATATATATATATATATATATATATACACACACACACACACACACACACACACACACACACACACACACACACAATTTATATACCATATATCATCTCTCATTTTAAAATGTGCGTTATATCCACTTTAAAGTTTAGTTTAAAATCCACAGATATTCTTCAGTAATTACAAGAATTGGTATTTTGGGACAGGATATGCTATATTTTTGTGTGAGTTTCTCCAGAAACTTTCAGTATTTATCACGTATTATTTCTGAATAATTGCTTAAAAGTTATATCAGCGTGAGTAGTATATTTGTTGAAGATGTTTTTAATGTTTAAATTAATATTTTATTTTAATTTTCTTAGGCATAGACATTTTTTTCAATGTTTCTCAGTGAACAACAAAATGTGTGTGAATTTTGTGACACTGTCAGAGTCATTTAACACCAAGGCTTCTTAAGATATTTGCAAAGCAGCAAGTTCCCACAAGATATAAAATCTGAGATTGGTGTTAATTGCCCACATTCCAGTAATCCTCAAGTCATGACACTAATGTCTATATTTTAAAAGACCATAAAATTACTATGCAATATTCAGGCAGACAGGGCATTGTTTTGTCTCTAAACTGCAAAATTCTTTGTGAGAAAGATTGTATCTACATCTATGTTTATAAAAGTGAAATATTTTTAATGCAATTTATTTTCAACAGGTATTATTTTGCTAGTGAAATATAAATTTGAAGAAAGTATTTTGCAAAACAGATTTTTGCAAAACTATTGCTTTACATTAAATATGAAAAACTATTTTAATTTATATTTACAGCATAAAGACATTCAATTGGCACTTAATCATTCCTGAAGTACTCTAATTTAAGGGCTCTATTTTGTTTTTTTGAATTTTTTTAAACAGTGTGCTAATTTCTTCACATACTTACAAGCACTTGCATCTTCTATTTCTCTGTCTTTATGCCCAAAGAGATCTTATAAAAAAAACATCTAGTTAGTGCTGAACACATAAACAATCTACTGTTATTTTTCATGGAGAAGAAAAATTACCCCTGAATTTGTATTTCCAAAACTATGTGTTGTTGTTTTGTTTTTTTCCAAAGCTTTCTGTCTGTGATGTTTATCTACCTGATTGTTTTAAACATCCTGTCCTTGCATTCTTTTTCAGTTGTGTCACAAAATTTTCAGCCTCTCTCTCTTTTCAAGATATGAGGTCATTTCATTTCTTTACAACCAGGTAGTACAGTCACTGGTTTTTTGTTTGTTTGTTTGTCTGTTTGATTTTTACTTTTTATTCTGACAAATGAATTGTTTTCTGTCAATCCTTCTTCAAATTTAAGAAATGGTGAAAGCATTTGGAAAAGAACTTTTACTGAACTTGATTTTTCATTTTGTCTGGGAGGTGCTGCCTTAACCATAAGTAACTGCAACAGCATCTTTTGAAATTAAATGGTTTCTACTTTCTGTGTCTATGAGTTTTTGTTTCTTCGTGTGTCTGTCTTGTTATTTTGTTGTTTTTTTGGTTTTATATACCACATATCAGAGAAATAATATGGTTCTCGACTTTTTCTGTCTGACTTATTTTGCTTAGCATAATAATTTCAAGATTCATTCATGTTGTTGCAAATGATAGTATTTCATCTTTTCTTATGGCAGAATAGTATTTTGGTTTCCAGAGGGTAATGGGGAATGGGGGTGGTAGAAGAGGGTAAAGGGGATCAAATATGTGGTGATGGAAAGAGAACTGACTCTGGGTGGTGAACACACAATGTGATATATTTATGATGTATTACAGAATTATACACCTGATATCTATATAATTTTACTAACAATTGTCACCCTAATAAACTTTAATTTTAAAAAAAATATTAAAAAATAAAAACATAAATGGCTTCTACTTTCTTTCATTCTTTAGTTGCATTTGAACACCTAAAAGTAAACATCTATTACTCACTGAAATGCTTCTATTTTTTAACTTGAAGAGCCGACTTGAAACATTTAAGTCCTCCTCACAGAACCAAGAGTGTACATATTTATAAATAACTACAGTTTTTATATAATGAATATAAGGGAAGCCCAAGTTTGCTTCCATATGTATAATAATGAGAGGAATGTATATGGGAAGGGGTTAGTAAGTCATAATGCCATTTTCATTTGCTTTTATTTAAATTTATTTTTTTATTTCTCTAAATAAAAAAAAATAAACTTTGATCATTATTCTTCAAAACAAATGCTTTACTAGATTGCCAATTGGCATTATTTCCAATGTCCTTGGCTTCATTTCCAATGAGAATGAAGTTATACATTTAATAGCCAGATTGGCTTCTTTCAGAACACCTATGGAAACAGAAGAAAAAAAAAAATCCTAATATTTAAAAAGATGTTACAATGACATCAAGTAAACCTATTACAATGGAGTGTGATGGATAGAAAACCATAAATGTTAGAAAGTGAGAATAGAGAACAGACATTTTTAGGAGGTATGGAATTCTTTTTTCTATTTCTTGTTCCAATGCAAGAGTCCTGGATTCAGAGTTTGGAAACCTAGGTTCTTTTTCAGGTTCATTCACTTACTAATATTTTTATATTTGATATCTTACTATAAATATTTCAGCGCTACATTTCTCATCTGTAAAATAAATAAAATAACCATGTCTACCTAACACAATCTTCAAATGGATAAAACTTCATTGTATATGTGAAAGTAATTTGGTAATGATTTGTTCTGCACAAATTCAGCCTATAATTAATATAGATTTTTATGTAGTGCTGTGAATAGTCCCTACACTCATTGTCCAGAGGAGACATCTATAAAATTACCTGAAACACAACAGAGATACTAAAATTGATTAATTAAGAGATCATTTAGCATGTAGTCACATTTATTTTCTTAATACTTTCATTTTTATGTGCCATATATTGCTATTTAAAATAATAAAATTGTCTTACCTACCTTCTGAGAATTCATTGAAAAAGAAATTATTTAATCTTTGCCTTAGTATTTTAATGATTACTAAATTCCCTGGCATTGAATGGATTCTGGATGTCTATTTGTTATACACATGAAACATGAACAGCTTTTCTCAACTATGATCTAAATGCCAACATTTATTAATAGAAAGATAATTTCCCAATAAAAAGTGTTACCAAATTAATTATCCAGTAACAACTGTGTAAATTTTCTGTGGCAGAACACATTTACACATGAAAAAGAGAAAAGAAGCTACAAAAGTGATGCACTTGAATTTTATTAGTAGCAAAGGAAATAGTAACCTACATGGCATCAAAACATAATGGAACTGGACATTTAACACAGGAATATAAGTTTAGAAAGTGTAGTATGAACAATTACACACAGAAATGTTAAGTTTAGTACACATAAGTTCACTTAAATATCATCTAGGTAACAGAAATTCAAGTAGTAAGACACAGTTAGGTTATTATGAAGAATCTGGTATGGCATATATAGCAGGCAAGGGCATACGTAGCAGGTAACAATGGGTGTTTATTAGCAACTGAATAATGGAATGTAAAGAGTAGTAGCCTTAAGAATTATTGGGACCATTATTATGGTGACTGAGAGGTTATCTATGCTTCAGAAAAAGAAAAACAGAGAGAGGCAAGAAGAAGCACAGAATAGAAAACATGCAGACATTTCAACGAGTCAGTTTTAGACCTCATTTTGCTTAAAAGTGTGGAGAAGAAAACATCCTTCTGTAATGCAATTCAGCAATATAAATTTGTACCTGTTCAGAAATACCAATCCTGTAATGTCATTGGCATAGTGGTGATAGTTTCTTGAGCATATAAACTAGCAAGAGAATAGAAAATAAACTAGAACAGAATCTTGGAAATCTCGTATAGGAAAGTGATCAATAAAGCACCAATAAAACCCATGCAGAAAGTAGAATAAATTTCATAGGAGAAATCGTAAAAAGTATACAGTATCATAGAAGCCAAGTGAGAAGTTTTAAGATTGATCAGGGAGCAAAATTACCAAATTTAAGTTTGATTCAGAGGGCAGTGTGTGTTGAATACGGGAATAAGTAAGAAAAAGAGTAGCGGATAATGTAATGAAACGGGGAGTGAAGGAGCAGAGGTGTTGGATGGTGACTTTTTGTGTGTATAGCTTTGGTGGGGAGGTTGAGGCCATTATTTGAGCTTAAACCAGAGTGGAGAAAAGTGTTTCACCATGTAAATGACTAAATACAACTGCATCCAAGGGAAATAATCAAGTTTAAAATTCAAAACTGAAGACACACGGAAAGGGATAGACAGGATAATATGTAATTAGAAGCTAAAGTAGCGAGTACTAAATATAGTAATTTGGTATTGGAAAGAAGAGCTAAGCACAAATCAACTAGTCCAGCCACAAATATCCCTACAGTTGTGTTTTACTTCAAATTGTATTTACTTTGTAACCTTAGGCAAATTATTTCATGTCTTGGGATCTATTTCCTCATCTGCACAACATAGGTAATAAACACACAGGACTTCCCCACATAGCAATGGATGAAAACATAAGGGAGAATTGCTTTACCAATTTAAAAGTATTGTAGTGATGGCTGAGCTTATTCTTTCTCTAAAACAGGACTTTGGAAACCTCAAATGAGGGGAGCAACAAAATGTTCCATGACTCTTATTATGTAATGATTTAATGTGCCTGGGGGAGTTAATAGACTAAATTTGCATAGAATACTTATTTTTTTTCATTATTACTTGCACAACTTACTGATAGTTAGCATACTGCATAATATCCCATTAAAATAATTCTCAGTTGAGGTATTTAATTTAAAATACATCTATAGAGGCACTCTTGCCAACTCTAAAACAAATTTTCTATGAATGTACCCAAGTTATGAAATAAAGGACTCTCTTAATTGGTCTTACACATTCATGTAATCTGAACAGCACATTAGTAGCAATAAAAGTTGCAATAGCCCTTAGGACTTACACATGACAAACAGGCTGTGGTAAGCAATAAAGATTCAAGGATAACAATATGTATCAGTTTCCTAAGCATACTGCTCACAGGGAGAGAGCAATCGCATAGAACATATTTTTATTTGCACATGCAAAAATAGTTCCTGATAATAAAAGTGTCACCATAGGATATTGCAAGGAATACTTCAACCTACTGTTCCTAGAGGAATTCATAACAATCTAACTAGCAGTTTTTGTTCTCTGTGGATTTCAAAATGCAAATTGATTTGTTCATTTTTCTGGTTTCGGGAAACAGAATACGTCTCTGCTGCCCCACGAGATTCTTCAGATTTCCTTGACTGAAGGCAAAGTACTTATTAATACTTATGAGTCCATGTCCCCAAGATTATACTGAAAGCACAAAAGCTCACCAGGATACATTGACTAAGTTTTAGAATAATGTGGAATTGCAAATGATCAAGATTAAATATTTTTAAATATGTTTTACTTTTAAACCAACCAAGATTATCGTTATGTTTAAATTCCTATTTTTCTATGGATTATAAAAGCAAGCAACAAAAGTTGTATCGTAGCCCTTTATACAGCAGCCCTTTATACATTAAAATTAGGTTCACTGTTGGAGGCAATGTATGTCATACAGTATTTAAGACATAGGTACAGAATGTTTGATAGATTCAGGAAGTCAATGAAAACTATTTTTTATCACAATCAAACCAAAAGCTCTCAGCCAGAACGATACTATTTAACAAATATATGTTGTAGAATCGTTATAAGTCATACGTCAGGCAGGGATGCTGCATAGTAAGTCATCATAGCAAGTCAACATCACTTTTGCCTCCAGGGAAGGGGGTTTTGCAAGAGAACATTCCCATGAAATGTGGCAAGTTCTATGATACTCATAAACAGAATGTTACTGTGGGAATGAATGCAGTGCCTGAAGGTCACTGAAAGGGGGGATTTAGATATGGGCAGATAGCTGAAATACTTCTGTGGAGTAAACATTTTTGCTCTACTTGACATTTGCCAGGACTTTGTCAGGTGACATATGTAAAAGATGGAGGTGTGGGCAAACACAGCATGATGAGGAAACTATAGGTAGTTACGTATAATTTGTCTGAAGATGGAGATGATAGAAATGACAGGTAAGTTCAAAATGGGAATCCCTTTTTAAGTGTAATTTCAAGGCATTCCTCTTTGAGAAATTATTCTGACAGCAGTACCAATGGAAGCAGAGACAAGGAAGCCCAAAGAGCAGAAAGGAAACATACGTGGAGAAACATGGAGATGAAGGGACCCAGAACAGAAATGCATGCCATATGAAAGTGGTTTCCTTTAGTTATTCATTCGATTTTATAGATGAAGAATAGAGAAATGTACATGCACACTCAAGTTTCAGACTTAGATAACTAGATGACCACTGTGAGAAAAAAAAAAAATGTAGGAGTAAAGGAAGGCAGATGCCCTAAGGGAAGAGATGGGCTAAATGAGTGACTAACGCTACATTGAAATTAAAGCATTGTGAAGAAATTAAAGATTTTTATAAGCATCCAGTCCTTGAGTAGCTCTAAATTCTAACCATGGTATAGAAAGAAAATTAATAACAAATAGTACATCTCAAATTGATAACATCAAATAGGAGCTGATCTTTATGGTTAAAAAATGAAAAATAAATATGGTTATGTCATATCTGTAAATGACCTATAATGGTTATAATAGTTAAGGTAATTATCTAGCATTATACAAATTTAAAAGCTACAATTTAAACAAATTACCTTACTTATACTTTAAAACAAATATTTGAGGCAAGAAGGTATTACCTGACATGTGAGAAGATTGAAGCTTAGAAAGTTTAAGTTACCCAGTTATACACAGTAAGTGATGACAGGGTTATTTAACTCCAATATCTAATCCTATCATTGCTGTGTTAACCTGCTCAGTAGAAAATATATGTTGATCATTTACTGCATACCAGTGACCATTTGTGTCCTTTATGTATTTCAACTTATTTATTTATTTCCTTAATTTAGAAAAACTGAGGTACAGTGAGGTCTGAGACTGTTTCATATGTTACAAAATCTTTACTTAACCCCTGGTCTGTCTGAAATGAAATTCTGTGCTTTGAACCAGTATTCTATATCGTTTACACATTTGTTTGTGGATAAAATTTTACCAAACGCAAAGAATGCACATTTTATAATGTCATGTCTGCAGCTATTAGCTATTAAGTATTAATTAGTAAAATGATCAAGGGAAGCCTCATTCATTAAGAAAAAATCAAGGCTGGATAATTAGAGAGTGTTTTGGGATAGTCAATAATAAGATGGTTGTCTGAGTCCCTACACAAAGATTAGGTATTTATAGAGGTTGAGAAGGTCAAACTTATTCCCTTAACTTGAAAATAATCTCCCTCTGCAGCCCTACCATGCTAAATAAAAGCTCCAATTAATCTGTTGACATGAGGCAATGGTAATTCCTGTTATTGAAATATTATCTGGAGAATATGATACATTGCAATCATTTTAGGCATTACAAGTTTTCTCAAATTAATTTGAGTAATTTCTTGCCTAGGAGAATCCTGAGCAAATGGACTGTAGTACAAGAGTCATATGTTGCCTGATGATAAAAAGAAGGCTCTAGAAAGGTCTCATGTCATAAAAAAAAAAAAAAAAAAAAAAAAAAGTTTATTATCCTAGTTGCTCTGATGCACATACAACCCAAAGTAATGCTTGTTAGATATGAGTTAGCTGAAATGGTTTCTTTTTGTTTATCAATATTTAAGTAAAGTAGTTATAGTTTCAGTGTTATTTCTATAGCTTACATGTACACATTAAGATACATTTTTCAATGAAAACCCGTATCTTTGTTTAAAACTGCCACAGTGTGCAAGCTCTGTTTAGTGTATGTAGACAATGAAGTCCAGGTTCAGAACTTATGTCTTCTTTATAACTTCTCATTTCTGGAAAGAGGTGGTTTTCCTCAACACTGCTTCTTCATTTGTGCTTTCCCCATCAGTGCTCTTAATATTACCTATGTGGCAGCAATATCGCAAGATGCAGTGGTAGAAATATATAACCCATCCTCAGGGGGGTATTTGTCGGTTCAAGATATCCAACAGGTCAGAGCATCTAAGTGTCAATTCCAAGATCAACACTCTTATACAGTGACCAGAGTTCCACCTTTATACTGTGTACTTCTACTGGTGCTACAAAGGTTGTGTCACATGTTTAGTTCTAAAAATAGCTAGAATACTGAAAAACAACTTTATCCATCATACAGATCATGTTTCTAAAAGTATATGAGACCCTCACTCATTTCCAAAGTCTTTCCTATGGCTTGCAGTTTTCAGATTTATTTAATTTTAAGTCTGTTTTCTTTTTCTTGTAGATAACTCTATGGACCAATGCAAGATTATAATTAGATTTTAGTCAGTGTTGAATAGATCAGACAACAAAACTATATTTTACATGACCTGAATGTAGTGCTTTTAATGTTAACTATAAGAACAAGTGTAATATTAGAAGTCAAAGAGTGGAAAACTAACCAAGGCTCATTTTCTTGGCTCATTAATTTTGAAGTGCAGTTGTACTCGGATTGTTCATAAGATGCCGGAGTATAGCAGATGATACTCTTTCAAAACCACGAGGCGGGAAGTTTTCATCTTTCATACATTTTTATCAAGAAAAAAAGTTGTATGAATATATTACACATATTGCAAATGGCATTTGCTCCTGTAATAAACCTATGAAACTGAGACAAAAATATAAAAGCTTTGCTATATATATGGTTCATGCACACTACATCCAAAGTAACCCCAAATTAAAATCAATGGGTCACTAAGAATTTTAAAAGTAGTGAGATCTCCAAATTCTACTGGAAGATTATATGGTAACAAATTAGGAAAATCAAGCACACTGCATTCAGGAGTAGCTAAATGTGACTTGGATAATCCCAAAGAATGTATGTACATATATGAAAGCAAAGTGTACATATACATGGATCATCAATGAATGGAAGATACTTTCTAATCAAAATAAACACTTTACATACAAATACTTGCAATGAGAAAGAGGTCATACATTATGTCCTTAATAGTTTGAATGTGTATATAATCAACATTTATTAAAGTTCAACAGTGGGCCAGTCAGTGTGGCAAATCCTGGTAGTAAAGATAGTAGATGAAGTTACATGCCTGTTTTTTAAGAATTTTGATACCAAATTGGGTGAAGTTACAGAGGATACAGGGATAAAGGCACACAAGCTAAAGTAAACCAGGAGAGGATTTTGTGGAAACAAAAGAAAGAAGGAGGAGGAGGAGGGGGTGGAGGAGAAGAAAAAGGACTGACCTTTGCAAAAGAAGACTTTACTCCCACTTATCCCATCAAAAGATTGAGCTTGCTACCCATTCTTTCTAGACCTGCAGAATCTCCATAGGAATGTCAGGTAATGCAGAGTTTGTATTCTCTGGTCTATACCTGATGTTCACTGTTAAGGTAATCATTGAAAAGGTTCACGGAGGTTCTTAAACAGTGACACACTGTAGGTGGCCACCAAGTCCACTAAATGATTATGGAACTTCTCATCTATATCCAGCCCCAAGGATATTGACTCGATTAAAAGCAGACTGGCAGACTGAAATGACGTAAAGGAGGGGTTTACAGGTTGAAGTGGGACAGAGTGGTGTTTGGCGGCCAGGATCCTTGGCAGCCTGAGCACAGCCTGCTCAGCCACAGATCATGAGGTTTGTCTGAGTGAGTTTGCTTACAAGAAGCTCAAATAAAGGCTTAGTTTAATCATAAAAATGGAAGACAGAAATTTAAGTGCAACGACCAGAACCCAAATTCATTACGCTACACTTTCAGCAGGTTTATTATGTTCAGCCTGGTCATTGGAGCAAGGCAAATGGCCAGTCACATGGACCATGTGTATACTATGAATAAAGGGGCTGCAGTCTGAGTCCTCGAAATCCCAAAAGTTGTCTTCAATATATGGTCCGTAGAAGTGACAGGGGATTTTGAGATCTGTACGTTAATGCCAGACTGCTTTTTTAATGGGGGAGAAGATACCAAAAGACACAGATACAGAGTTTGAATCTGTGTTCACTTGCAGACAGGTTATTATTTTTGTAAGTGGGCATGACTGGAACAGACAAGAACTTAAATGCCACCTGCCTCCATTGTCAGCCAAAAGTTCGAACTGGAGAAAAACAGAAAATATAGAAATTAAAAGTCAGGACAAATTTCATTGAGCAAGCTGGGTTCTCAATGCACACCTCCTTGAAACCACCTCAATACTGCAGCAGGAAGCTCAAGGCCCCGTTGCTTGGAGTTTTCCTAGAAACCAGGCCCTTTCTATTGTCGGTTTATGTGTGTGTGTGTGGGGGGGGTGGGGGATAGTATATATTTGGCTGTTGAATAAAAATAAAACAAATTCAATAATTTAGTGGTTACCAGAGGAGAAGGGGTGGGGCGGTGGTATAAGAGGTAAAAGGAAGTCAAATATATGTTGATGGAAGGAGAATTGACTTTGGGTGGTGAACAAACAATGAAATATATATATATATATATATATATATATATATATATATGATACATTATGGAATTGTACACTTGAAATCTATATAATTTTTTAACCAATGTCACCCCAATAAATTTAATAAAAAATAATAATTTGTTTGGCTATGTGTCCTCCCTCTAACTCTCATTAGTGTAAAAACAAAATAAATGTATATGTGTATATATAAAATCTTACCAGTAACAGCTCTCTCTCTCTCTCTCTCTCTCTCGCTCTCGCTCTCGCTCTCGCTCTCGCTCTCGCTCTCGCTCTCGCTCTCTCACCTTTAATATTTTAGTTTTTATTTTCATAATGGTTCATTTGTCAGTGAAAATGTCAATTTCCCTCTGATCCACTTTTCCTTTAATTTTCTCCCAAACTAGATTGTAAACCTTCTGAGTGTGTGAGAGACTGGTGTACCTTCATTATACATACAGTGTTTTTTCACTGAATTTGACACAAGTAGTCAATCAGATAAAATTTTGACTAACATAAATATTAGGTTCCATTTTCAGAAACCCTCTGAGGCTTTATGGATGCTATGACCTATTGGGTCTACCCACAGATAAATAAAATGGCTCGCTTCAAGTGACACCCATTTACATTTATATTACTTCAGCCTTTAAACTATGCAAATATGACTGTTTGAAACTTATCAGTTGTATACTACCCTTATCTAATTCTGTAACTCATCTTATCTAACTAAGAAATTATTTAATATTCATTTTTAGCATTTAATACTTTAACATATTAACAAAATGCATTTTAATTAGCATGTGAATATTTATTATGTGTGATGATTTAATTCTAAAAATAAACCACATTTATCCATTTCATGGTACAGAGATCAAAACATATGCTCTACTTCAATGAGACTGCCTTGCAATATTAACCACATAACCTGACCAGAGATTTAAATATACACTAACACAAACTGACAATATTAATTCCAAATGCATGCGGCTTTTCTAATTAGTCATAAACTTTACTTGAATAAGCTACTGAAGCATGCAGTACAAGAAAGGAAGTAGTTCTTGGCAGGAAATAGAGTTTATTACTTTAATTTACTAAAAAAAAAGTAGTGCAATATGTAAATTGTGAGAGTAATATAAGAAGAAAAACATGTGGAATATTATTTTATGAGCCCTTGGTCGGTACTTGTCAGAAGTACGGAAGTATAAAACTAATATATATATATATATATATATATATATATATATATATATATATATATATATATACAGTTTTGCAGATTAATTATTTTAACCTAAGTATCACTGTTTGGCTGCAAATTTACTTCTAAAAGTGTTATTGGAATTATGTTTAAGACTATTAACCCAGGAGCATTTACATTACTACAACAATGTCTAAAAAGGAAGATACTAATTTGTGGACTGTATTATAAAATACTAAACATTTATTCATCTAGGATTTGTAAAAGAATGCTGAAACCGTGAGGTTTAAAGTAGCCATCTATGATAATCCTAAATTCCAGTAAAAGCTAATGTTTCAAAAACATACACACACAAAATATGCTCCAACAACTCATGAGACCACCACATTGTTACATGGCACAGATTACTTTCATGACATGAACTTGATAATTTCTGAAGCTCTTGCAACAGGACTGTGTTAGTATACAAAGTTGTTTATCCTTAAATAGAAAATGAAAGAAAGATGAATGAATAAATGATGAATAATGAATGAATGGATGGATGAATGAATGAATAAATGAATGGAAGCATCCCCTGATGATTCATGTGTCTCTTACTCTTATAACTGATTAAGCCTTACATTCTGCTAGTGTTGATAGATGAGTTCTTGTGTTTTCCTGAGATGCAGTCCCCATCTTTGTAAAGATATCAATACCTCTAGTGCTGTCATACCTGATGTTTTTCTCCTTGGTACCCCAATAATATTATAATTTCTTGCTCTCTTTACTTGAATGGAGCATCATATAGGTTTTGGCCAATAGGATTTGAATATAAATAGTGTGCTTAATGTCCAAGCCAAAGCACTGAATTGCTGGGGCCAGGCCCTTCACTGCCCTTTGCCCACTGCCCCACTGATTAAGTCTTATCATCCAGACAGTTCACAAGATGAACACAGTCTCCACCAACCTTGACCTCTAGGGCCTTTGAACACAAGAACTCCTAGTGATGCACACTGAGCATGTGCCACAAAAGAAAGTTTTTTTTGTTCTTAGCTTAGCCCCAGGTATTTTCACATGAATATGTTATTCCAACATTCCCTCAGAATCTATCCTATTTAATAACCTCCCTTAAAACTATACATACAGGAACTAAATGACTCTGATGTTCCTTAGGCGAGAGGTCCTGACTAATATCTGACATGTTAGACTGATGTCCCTCCATGCTTTTTTTACCATTCTTTCTCATATCCATCACTTAATTTCAGAATTTCAGATCATCCCAAATATACAGATGTTTGCTTAGAAATTGAGAACTGTTGATGAATTTTCCAGATAGAGCCCAACTGCTTTGTTTGTGCTGTTGCCTGTCTTTATTTGCCCTAAATCTCTGTTTTTATTATTATTTTTATTGTAAGTATGGTGTATATTTTTAAATGGGTACTTAAGAATATGTTTCCCTTACATATTTTTTGGCTCTCTTGAGCTGTAATTGACATACAACATTGTATAAGTTAAGATGTACAACGTGTTGATTTAATACACTTACATATTGCAAAATGATTAACACCATAGTCTTAGTTAACGGCTCCAACATATTGCATAATTTCTTTTGTGGTGAAAATATTTAAGATCTACTCTTTTAGTAACATTCAAATATATCATACAACTTTTTAAACTATAATCACCATGCTGTATATTAGAACTTAATCGTCTTATAACGGGAAGTTTGTGCGCTTCATCCAACATCCAGACGTTGGAAAAAGGCACAAACTTCCAGTTATAAGATATCATCTCAAACATTTCAATGACAAGTGCTTCATGGACCTTGTTGCCTATCCACATGACTTAGCTGCCATATTCCTTACTACCAATTTTTTAAAAAACATTTCCAACGGCTAAATCTATTTTCACCATGTTGACTCTACTCTTAGCTCTAAACCCCAGTACATTCTGTAGTAAACAATTGGAGTTTACTAAGATACAAAACATCACTTCTTCTCATGAATAATTTTTCCACCAAATAACTTGTGTGATTTGATTATGTGTTTGTGTTTGATTTAACTTTTCCAGTTATTTTCCTTTAAATTATCATAACTTAAATTGTTTGAGTGAACTTAGCAGTCATTTAAAAGTCACAATTTTGAAAGGAAGATGTGGGTAAAAACCCAGCCTTTCAAAAGCAATACAAGTTCACGTCCAAGAAATCAGTAGTCTGTTCTGCCATAATGCTTGCTCTGTAAATGTGACTTTGTTCCAAAACAACTGATACATGAGGGAACAATGCAAGCATAATGTGAATTTTGAGTTTGCTATGTACAGTTTTATCTGCAAGAAACATCAGGTGAATATAGAAAGTTGTACCCACTTGAACACAGCCATGTAAAAATACATAACACACACACATGCACCTACCTCAAACACACCTTTGTGACCTGAGTTCACTGAATGTGTTAGGAGCTAGTCTTGTAACGTTTTTTTCTAAATCAGATAACCCTCCTTCCACTAAATCATAATAACTCACAAGCTACAACCCTTCTAATGCTCATTTCTGGAAGCCAACTTCAAATCTTTTTCAAGGTCACGTGTCATATTTATTGTAATACATATGTGTCTGAAAC
Source organism: Rhinolophus sinicus (assembly GCF_057876585.1). Classification (NCBI taxonomy): domain Eukaryota; kingdom Metazoa; phylum Chordata; class Mammalia; order Chiroptera; family Rhinolophidae; genus Rhinolophus; species Rhinolophus sinicus. Next base: position 18,874,707 of record NC_142503.1, read on the forward strand.
ATTTAGTAGGCAGAAAATGTGCTCTTATGTTTCATTCATTTATGTTATGTGCCATTGAGAAAGTTTTGAGTGTTGTACTTCTAATTCCTTTTCCCCCATGAGCCTTGTTGTATTACTGTGCAATTTTGCAAAGCATGGTGTTTTTTAAAAACTCCAGTGTCACACAATAGTGAAAAGACAGCATTTGAATTGAAAATAAAACTAGCAGGATCTGTGTAAGAATGGATACTGACAGCCTACCCCTACACTTACTCTAATGGGGATGTTGCAGCGGGGTAACTGCTTACAGGGAGGAGAGTCTGTAAGGAATTACTGCAGTGCAACATGAAATGATGTGAATGCTCTGTGCAGTACTGCAGGCAGACAGTCCCAAGCACAGCAATCAGAAAGCAATAGGCTTCATTCAGAATTGTAAGCAAGAGACATTGAAGAAGCCATCAGGCATGTTAAAAGGTCTTCAGAGCTTTCTGATAATCCACAACTGAAGAATGACATTCATATATATGACCCAAGTGAATCCAGTGATGTCATATCTTCCTTCAGCTATGCTGCAAACACTAAGAGCAAATACAAAATAATTTAACAGTCACTCCAATAGAAAAAAATGGAGAAAACTTCCCAGAGTACATTTTGCAAAAACATGTTAAAAACCATGACAACAGGACATTTGTAAATAAGGATTATTTTTAATATTTGTGTATATGTAAATATATATCTAGTCATAACATAGTCTAGATTCTGATTAGTATAAATTTTTAAATCCTGATTATTTAGTACTTGTCAGGTGAAAACCAGATCTACATTTTAGTAGTATGTCTATTAACATTGTATCTTTTACTTGTTTTCTCCATGTTTTCTGTCATCTCTCTCTCTCTCTCTCTCTCTCTCTCTCTCTCTCTCTCTCTCAGTATATATGTGGGCTTATGCAGCCTAGATCCCATTCTGAGTACATTGCATGATTATATTATCTATCAACCAGTATTAAAAAAAAAAAAAAAAAAATTCTTAGCATTCACTAAGGGAAATCGCTTAAGTAATGAGTCTGTCTTACTGTGCATACTGTAATATGATAGATAAGAGATGTTATCCATGTATTACTTTTTGAAGTTGCATTGAATTATGGTAGCAATGTTCAGTATGATGTTCACTCAAAAGATGGAGTTAATCAAATGAAAGCTAGCATCACTATGCGACAGGCAAGACAGTCAAAGAAAATGGTGCAGGCATGGTTGTCGTTTGAGGACCGCAAGACCATTTTGAAGTGGAATTTTAAATTCAAGAATGTTATGGAAGTACGACGACAATGGAGGCATTAGGATGCAACAGAACCTCCAATACGCCTAACAACTGCACACATTCGTGATAAGATTGAGACACATTGTACTGTGTGAAGAAATTAAAACGGCATGGGTAGTGATACATGTAGAGACTTTGGTTAACGTTGCTCAAGCAGTAGTTCACTGAAATCAGAAGTGTCTGGACACTGATGGTAACCACTTTGAGAAGCTCTTGTAACTGCAGAAGTCAAACGTGACTTGTATTCATCTTTTGTTATCGGTATATATTATTACAATTTTAAACATTTTTTTCTTTCTTAAATTGTGTATACATTTTTTTTTTTTTTGGGTACCATCTCTATGGCAAATGGTGGTAAGTGCTATTGAGTAATATAATATGAAGTGTGGGGAAACATTAGGAAAGGCATCTTGAAAGGGTTACATTTGCACTAAGACCTACAAAAGATGATATGAGCCATGAAAGTATCGGGGACTCAAGTTTCCAAGCAGAATACACAGTAACAGCAAAAGTCCTCAGGCTAGACAAGGCTTAGAATGTGCAGAAAGAAAGAAGACTGGAATAAGCAAGATAAATTAATAGCAGATAACAGCAGAAAGTTCATGTGTTGCTACACCATGTTTTGTAGAAACCTGGAGACTTTGAAGTTATGTTGGCTTTTATCACAGTCATTATGAGAGTGAGAGATTGAAAGTCATTGAAAAATTTTGGATGTAAGATTCAAAAGATCTGACTCCACAATTAAAAATATCACTCTGGCTGTAATGTTGAGAATACCCATATTGTGGGGTAAGATAAATAATTACACTTTTATCACAATAATTCAGGGGATTGTGGTGGTTTGGATTAAGTTTATATCAGTGTAGGTAGTGAGATGTCATCAAAATTTGAACACTTTTGAAGGTAAATGTGAGATGAGATTTTAAAAAGTATGAAATAATTCTAAACGTTTATGACCTGGACCAATTAAATAATGGAATTCCCATGCCTTAAGTGGGTGAATACTAAGGAATTAGTAATTTTGGAGAGGAAATGACAGGAATTCCATTTTGGACATGCTGTGAATGATGTAGCTATTATATAGTCAAATAATACATTAAGAAGAAAGTTGACTATATGAATCTGGACTAATGTCAAGTACCAGGATGAAGAAATATATTGTAATGCATTAGCATTTAAAGAACATTTAGAGAATTATATAACTAAAGAAGTTGGAAAGAAAAGTCCAAGCCATGAATTTCAGGGAACTCCAAATCTGAGAATCCAGCAGATGATGGAAAATATATAAACTGAGAAAAAACAGTAAGTGAAAAAAGAAAAAAAGAAAAAAAAAGAAAGAAAGAAAAGAAAATGAAGTATAATCAAAGTCAAATGAACAAAATACTTTATGAAAGAGGATTGATTAGCCCTACTCTGTCAAATTTTGTTGATCAATGAAGTAATAGATAATAGATGCTGAACAAAAGAATTTTAACAAATTAATGGGGAAACACCTAAGTGGAATGTGTTTAAAAGAGGTAGAGTAGGTAGAAAAATGGAAAGAATGAGCAAAAATAACACTCTTAGCAGTATTGATAATAATTGTCCTTCTAGAGAGAGGAACAGAGAAAGATCATTAACGGGAAAGAAATACTAGACTGGGATTATTTTTATTTTTAATAGCAGAAATAATAAGATGTTTGCTTACACAATGGGGGTAACATTGTGAAACAAACAAACAAAAAAGGTAAAGGAAAATAGCTAGAGCAACATCCATGAACAATATGGACATGAACACTATCCAGGAATACATGAGAAGAAATGAGATCTAGCATACGTAATACAACAGATGGCCATACATCACAGATCTTATCTATAGTACAGAAAGGAACAAAGAATTTGTGAGCTCACATACAAATAAGTATTTGGAAATAGAGATGGAAAATTGTGGAAAGTTTCATAATTGCTTTGATATTCTCTGGTGAGGGAAGAAGCAAAATCAATAGCAGTGGAGTTTTAAGGCTTTAAGAGAGAGAAGGAGGTTGAATTGGTCATTTAAAAACTTAGTAGATTGAATGGACTAAGGAAATATGAAGATGAAGATTGATGAGAAAAAAGAAGTTTACTGAAGTATGCGGTTATGGTCATGAGATTGGAGTGAGATCCACCAGTGTGTGGTGGTATGTTTTCCTCTCCTATAATAATCTGCACAGAGGTAAAGAAGAAAATAAAAGTTGTGTTTACCAGGGTTTGAATTTTGCCAAGTGATTATGAGTATGAAGACTTCAGAGAGGAAAATGAATAGAGGGAGGAACGTTAGATTGATTTTCATGCTGAGCCTAGGAAATTAAAATGACTATTTTAAGAAGTTAGGACAAGAAACAGATGAGTGACAAAATAATGTAATAAATCCAAGAATGTATTCATCCCAATGAGGACAAAGAATTGTAGAATTGGTAATACAGGCAAGGAGTGGAAAAGGAAGTTTGTAGTGTCTGGAGTGTGGGATTTTTAAAATCGAGATTGTGTTGAAATACTGTTAATGACAACAGAGTATGACCCCTGATTTAAGTGGTTTGTATGGGAAAGCAAAATGAGATACATTTTATATTAAATGCAACAAATAATTTTATTATATTCACTGGTATCAGTCACCACTATTCTATATACAGACACACATATATTTTTTTTCACACTGTGAGGTTAATTACACAGATGAGGGAATTGAGACAAATAGAGGTTAAGTAACCTGCCCAAACACACACAACTATGTCACGACAGAGGTAGGTTTTGGACCTAGAAAATCAAATCCATGTTCTGAGCTTTTAACATTTGACAATACATTGGAAAAAAGAAAGTAAGTCAGATTATTGGAAATGTCATCTATATGGCATTAGAAATCACCAAGAGTTATGTTGGGTTATTGGAGATCTTGGTGGTGAAACAGAAGCTGAAATTAGGGAGTGAGCAATTGTTATTTGGGAATCAGTTGACAATTACTAAAAGGAGGGCACTTCTAGGAAGAAAGGCAAGAGACCAGTCTGGAATCAAGAAAGATAACTATAACCGCATCTCCAGCCACAATGGTAAGAGAGAAGCTGGATTTCACAGTAGGGAATGTCATTGAGGAAAAGTCGGGTTTCAGTTATAGCTGAATCATGAAAGAGACCTTCAAAAATGAGACTGAAGTTATTAATCATCTTGTAAATGATCGACTGACTACACGTTCAGAGGGCACATCTGAAACGTTTAAATGTGGGAGGGGTGCAAGATAGGATCAGAAAAAGAAATATACAAAGTTGAGTAGACATAATTGTGTTTTATAGAATCTTAGATAAATTGTATATTGGTTCAAATTGCAACTTTATTTTTCTGCCTACATGTAAAAGAATTACAAATTAAAAAATAGTGCTATAACTTATATACATGGAAACACTTTGATTTTCCAATATGGGATTGGTTACATGAATCATGACCTATCCATATATTGAAATATTATTCAGCATTTAAAATTTCCACTTAAAAATATAGTCATGTAGGGAGATAGTCATGATGCAATGATAAATATTAAACATGTATATTTCAGTACACACAGTATACTGCTAAATATAATAATAAAGAATGTATAAATGTTATACTATATATAAATATATATACATATATATTTATTGATATATAATATTTTATATATTATTATACATAAAAATAATATAAAGACTAGTGCACACATGTAATGTGCAAATGAGTTAAAGATGGGCTCAATATTTGGCACTGCAAAGTTTTGTATGGTAATTTCTATTCTATTTTTCTGCCTTTAAGATATTGGTGGTATGAAGATAACTTGCACTCAGCCAGCCATAGCTCTAAATGAAACGGTGAGTAATACATGTATGGAATCTACTCTAGAAGCATGCACTAAAACATGATGGGGTGTAGTATGTAATATTTTAAAATAGTGGATCATCTTAGCTAGAAAATATTGTCCACATATTTGAATTAGGTGATGAATGAAAATAAGGTATGTTTCTGTAGAAATGAAAGATTGTTTACTGTGATATAAAGAGCCGATGCTAGTCTGTATAGACCTGATAGAATTTGCATTACACTTTGTCCACCTAGTGGATGCCCTCTGCAAGTCTCCACATTTCAGGAGGAGCTCCCTGTGCTGCCAAAAAAAAAAAAAAAAAGGTCGACAGACCAGGTTCAGCCTCCCTGCCTCTCTGTTCAGTAATCTCTATATAAAGTTACCCCAGAAAACTTCTTCAAGGCACATGAACTGCTCCGTTCTAACATCCAGCATTTAAGACCAGGATGAGGGTGGGGAACATTCTGTTTGATATGTTTCCCCGAAAATAAGACCAGGTCTTATATTAAGTTTTGCTCCAAAAGATGCATTAGGGGTTATGTCCAGGGGATGTCATCCTGAAAAATCATGCTAGGGCTTATTTCCAGTTAGGTCTTATTGTCAGGGAAACATGGTATGTAGAGAAGAAAGGACTAGTGCAAAAAGATTTTTCTCCTCTCTCATAGGGATTAAAAGAGAGAGCAATGTGGTTTAAAAAAAAAAAAAAAACAAAACAAAAAGAAAAGAATTCTTGCCTGTTTAGGAATAAAACATCCCATCACGTATTTCATCAAAATAATAACCTATGAGTAACCAAAAACTTCTAACAATGTCAGTATCTAAATTCTTATGTATCTGTCTGTGCATAATACCTTTTTGTACAGACAATATAAAAGTTTGTTTCAGTAATATGAGCATTTTATAATTGAGGTCTAAATTACATTGGTATTTAAAGTTGTGATAATTGTGGGGGGAATGTTGAAATAATAGTTCAAATAACAGATAAAACCTCACTCATGTTACACACTTTTGTATTTTTAGATACAAACATCATCCAGTTTCCAACTGAAGGGACCAAAATTACTTATTTTCCCCCATAGTAGAAGTGTTTCCGTTTCTAGGTCTAAAATCAATTACTCTGGGCACAGAGTAATTAAATGAACTAATTAGATGTTGATTCAAATTAGACCACACTTCCTTTGAAATATTTTTGCACTAAACTTTGACTACCAACCATCTATGATTGGTATTTTCCCTGCTTCTTTCCTGGTTGTTTTCAGAAGAAAAAAAAAAGATACTTACTATGAGAGAAAACAATTACCAAATAATTTTAATTGTTTTTCACTCCTGGAAGCTGAGAAGCTTTCTATAAATTTGAATACACAAAGAAATATACCTGTCTGCATCTGCTGTCAACTCTGGTATTCAGGTTAATTTTATTTCAATTATTTTAGTGAATATCATCCTGTAAATTGATTTAAATTTCTCCCGATACAGCTCTGAAATAATTTATTGTTCTCTGGCTTATTGTATAAGATAGATTTTGCCCACTATTTTTGCATTAATTTTTGATTTTTTTAAATTCTTATCTGAATTGATAATGCAGTTGTGCTCCTCTACGATTTTGAAGTCTAATGCTGTCAGGTAGAAAAACTAAATTGAATCAAATCACAATAAAGAATAAGGCTGAGGACATTCTCTTGAAGTAAATATGCATTGTTGTATATGACTAAAAGGATTAAAGGGGTTTATTATGTTTTGCAATTTCATTATATTTACATACATATGGATATACTCGCATCTTAAAGTCAATTTACCTTTCTCCTTCTTTGTGAAATATATTAGTTTTTCCATCTAAAAGCAAAGACGATAAAGGCAAATTCATAGAGCATGGCAGTCATCTCTCAGCACTACTGATTTAAAATGTGATGCGTCCCAACAACCTTTCATTTAAAACTACTCTATGGTGACCACAGGGAAAATGGTTTGCTCATCTTACCTGTTATGTCTAAGGTAAGAGCCCATGATCATGATGCTTTGAAAACATAATATGAGCACAAGATTACCCACTGGTCAATGCAGCATCCCTTCAGTGCAAGCCTCTTGAGTGCCTACCCATTTGTGGACAATTCAGTCGGTTTGGAACCTTCACTGGATTATTGTCCACAATAAGCAAGATTTGTTGTCTCATGCCCACTTCAGTGTGTGAAATGTTATCTCTCACATCATCAGTTATGTATCATCATCATTTCACTATACATCAATCATTCTCAGCTTAGGTACCCAACGCACCCCCCCCCCCCCATTCTTTTTGTCTTCAACTACACTTCTTTATCTTTCTTGGCTATGAAGTATGTAGAAAAATAATCTTATGCACATTCTTAAACTATATACATTATATGAAATCAACAACAGAAATCAACACTTGGGATAACAGAAGTCAATGGTAGGGTTAAAACAGCAGGAATTCAGCAGGACTTGGATCAGGGCAGTGACAGACCTTAAGCAGTAGCAATTCAATAACATTTTTTTCAGAATGCTCAAATTCACATTAGTCAGTTCCAAGATATCTCCATAATATAGATAGTCTCACTGCCCTAAATTTTAAACACTGGGGAGAAAGAATTACTCAGTCTCAATCAAGTGTTTATTTCCAGATCAATTAGTGCTCTGAGAGTGCTCCGGTCCCATAGCACATAAGTGATCACAGGTCTGCTACAAGAGACTGTGGGACTGGCATGAGCCAGACTCCCCAAGCACAATCAATGCCAATAGGTTGCAAACAGCTACCATTTGAGGGATTAGTGATATACTAATAGAAGTGTTAGAGGTAATGAGTGTAGCTAATATGACTATATAGAGAGAAAAATGTGTGGTTTATTTATTTTAACTGAGGATCTTTAAAATATATCTCACTAAAGCACCCCTCTTTGATAACATTTCTAATGGTATCAGAATGTCAGAGGTCTCTTCTTTCACCCATTCCCACCCACCTGGACATAAAACCCAGGGCAAAGTCTCAATCTAGTTCCCAAGGGTTCTTACTTAAAATTTTACTTGTTAAGACATTTCTCTTAATCTCTAATAACTAAACATGCTTGAGACGGGCTAGACCATGTCTTCAACCCAGTCAAGGAGTGAATGCAACATAGTACCTAAATACTGAAAAAATCAAAACTGAGGGAGATTTCCAGGCAGACCAAAATATATCTAATTGTATGAGGTCAAACTGAACGTGGAAGACTTTAAGTACTTTCAATGACTAAAGCAGGAAATCCATAGGTGGAATTGAAAGTGGAACATGCAGTCGAGAGGAAGAATACCAAAGAAAGGAAATGAGAAAATGGTGTTTTGTTTTGTTTTTTCCTCAATGACTACTAGCAAGATCAAACTGTGTGGTGAGTATAAGTCTGCAAAATTTGGTAGATTTGGCACAAGATTTCCCATTTTTAACAAGTGACTTGAGAACCTAGTTCTTTTCTCTAAAAGGAAAAATAGAAAACTAATTTAGAAAAGGGTAGTTTTTAACCATGTAGGATGCCCTGTTCTTTGTAGCCTATAAGATATTCTTTGCTGTCTGACTCATTTCTTAGATCCTTCACTGACCTTTCAAGCCTGTTTCTTTCTGTTATCTTCTGCAGTGATGTTCATTAAACACCCAAGGGCAAGCTCTAATTTTAATAAGGATTATCCTATACTTAGATGCTTACATTACAACATAATGTGAATGCAAGTTATATATTGACTTTTTATATATGTGTATGTGCTACGTTAATATCTGTAATTTAGTTTACTTAATAGATCACTGATTTATAGATTAGGGTCAGGTTTTAAATGCCTCATGATGCACTATGAAAAATAAATCAATATTACATCCAAAAGATGGACTAATTCTTATAAAAGATTCTTACAATGATGACTTACTATGTCTTCGCAAGTAAGATTTTATAATACTACCAAACAACATGGTGATAACTTCACATATTTAGCCAATCTAGATAATTCAAGTAATAATGAGTTTTCCCAGCAGAATTTTTAGAATATATTACAAACATTATCAGCCAACCTTTCCCACTTAACCATTTGTGGGACCAGCTGCTGAGCCCCACTGCCTCTGTAAATCATATTGATTGATGCCTCAGGTACACAAAATGCCTATAGCAGGTCAGCTCCCTTCTGGATGGCCACTGACTTCTGATTCCATTACTTGAGTTTCACACTTATGAAGAATGAGATATATTTTTCTCTAAACTTGTTATGTCACTTGTCCTTAAAATTGCATCAGTGTTACTTAAATTTTATGAAAATAAATTAAGATACATTTGAAATAGTTTATTATTTTGATACAAACAATTTTGCATTGTTTTGTAAGGCAATAAAAATAAAATAAGGGAAAAATTGGTGTGGGCCAGATAACTGTGAAAGATCAGGATGTAAAAATAGAATAGGGGTCAGCCCAGTGGCTCAGGTGGTTGAGGCGCCAGGCTCCTGATGTCCAGGTCGCCTTTTCAATTCCTACCTGGGCCGGTGAGCTGCGCCCTCTACAGCTAAGATTGTGAATGACAGCTCTCCCTGGAGCTGGGCTGCCCTGAGCTGCCGGAGGTTGGCGAGAGCTGCCATGGGCTGCTGTGTGCTGCCTGAGCGGCCCATGGCCAGCATGAGTGGCTGGCAGCCATCGTGAGAAGCTGGCAGCCAGTGAAAGCTGCCGTGAGCTGCTGTGAGTGGCCAACTGATGACTGGTGACCGACTGACTCAGCTGAGGGGAGCGCAAGGCTCATAATACCAGCATGGGCCAGGGAGCTGTGTCCTACACAACTAGACTGAGAAAAAAACGTCTTGAACCAGAGTAGGGGTGGGGGGAAAGGTGGAAGAAGGGGAAAAACAAAGATAAAAGTTGAATTATATAAAAATAATAATTTGAAAAAAAATAGAACAGACTTTTACATATTATATACCCACAAGTGTTCAAATTCTCTTTGCAGAGTGGTAAAACTCATCTCAGAAATAATAAAGGATGTATACTGGGTACATTTCATTGAATGATGACAGTACAAATGTCATTCAGCCAACCTATACCTGAAAAAATGCCTTGCTCATAAAAAATGTTTGTTTCGTTGTATAAATAAATTACATAAGTACATATCCATAGATGTGTGCACACATCCAAACACACAAATGGCCTGCATGCATAGAAATGTACATATAATTTTCATTATTCCCCTTTAAACTCATTATTTCAAGAAACCAAACAAGAATTTTATTCTATTTGACTCAAATGTTTACTTTTATTTGACTTAGTCTTTGCAGACACAGGAAGAGGAAAAAACAAAACAAAACAAAACAAAAAAACACCGACTCTTGATTTCACTTACCAATTACATTTTTAGGATGACAAGTTTGGAGTTGTCAAGCTGATACCTCAGGTAAAAGATATATATTTTTGAAAGATATAGAAGTTGAAAAACTGAGAAGTGAATTGTGTTATCTCTGTTTTATACTCTTAACACTAATACTATACGGAAAAGTGAAGTGTAAAATTGTAGCTCAAAAAACAATAGTTCCTGTTGCTCTTAAGTCACTGTGCCATGAATTCTTGTACATTTTGAGGTAAACAGTTTCTTTTGTTTCCTCACTAGACATGGATACTCTATCACAAAGAACGTTAAAGCACATAGGAAGAACACACAATTTTTCTTGAGAATTCAGGAAAGACTTCTTACATCTGTCAATCTTTAACAGAATATGTTTCCTTTATTCATCCTTAATATAGATCACCACTGTGCAATACAATGTTTTACTTCAGTGGTGTCAGAGCAAAAACTTGCAGCAGACAACGTTAAACAGTCAAGGAAGACTTTATTCAAGGGGTGTGGGGCCAGAACTCAGTCTGAACTCAACTCTACTGAGATCAAGAGCCAGAGGATGTTAAGAGCTGGCACCAGGGGGAGATCTTAGACCATCTGTGTTTGCGAATTCGTTTTACACAAAGAAAAAGTAAACTTTCTCATTCCTTTATTATATGAATGAGGTGTCCACGGAAGTTAGGCTCCTATCTCCCCCAACAATGGGAGATCGGGACGTTATCTTCCGTGACGTTTATGTGTCAGAGGGATGAGTACCAGATGCTTGAGAAAGATATTTCTGATTTGTAAAACTGGAAAGAGGATTTTAAATAGGTTTACATATGTCTCACAGGGGCTGAGAAAGAATTTTCTCAATCCCAAGTGACATGAAGAAAAAAGAAAAGAAAAGAAAGAAAACGCTCAGAAAAATGGAGGTAAGGACTTATAGTCAGAAAGCAGCCTGTGTAAAGTTTAAACAAGCTGAGGGGAACATTAAGGCTGCCTTGGTGAATCTTGAAAACGTGGCTATTATGACTGAGCTATTGAATATTTAATTGTACTTAAGTGTAGTTAAGGCAAATTTAAATTTCATTAGCCACATAGTATTTGATTAAGTTCTGATCACTTGCTCCAATTTTTAATGTGTTGAAATACAAAGTCTAACAATTAAGTTCGTGAACTTGTTATAATGATGTTGTTAGCCTCGTTTAACATTATGAATTTGTACCAACTGGACAAACAGTTAACCAAGCTGACTATTTGGAAGTGCTGAAAGGGTAGCATGAAAAAGTTAGACAGCCTGAACTTTTCACCAATTCATGGCTCTTGCATCATGACAGTGCACCAGCTCACACGGCACTCTCTGTAAGGGAGTTTTTAGCCAGTAAACAAATAACTGTATTGAAACACACTCCATCCTCACCTGATCTGGCCCACAGTGATTTTGTTCTTTACCCGAAGATAAAGGAAATATTGAAAGGATGGCCATTCCAGAAAACAAGTTCCAAAATTGCTTTGAAATGTGGGCTAGGTGCTGGCTCAGTGCATAGCTTCCCAAGGGGAGTACTTCAAAGGTGACCTTAGTGATATTCAGCAATGAGCTATGTAGCACTTTTTCTAGGATGAGTTCACGAACTTAATTGTCAGTCCTCATGTGGTATATATAAGACTTAAAGGAGGTCTACATTCCCAGAATCTCCTTTTAACAAACATAACCTAAAAAAGAAACAAAAACTAACCTAATCTTACAGGTATACTCATAGAAGTTAAAACTATTTTTATAAAGAGAGAGAGAGAGAGAGAGAGAGAGAGAAAGGAAAGACACCATGAATCCAATATAATTCTAAAAAGTTGTTAATACACTATACTCATGTAGGTTTATAGCAAAAATGAAAAAATGTTTCATCACTTGGTTATTTGTTCATTTCATTAAATCAAAGAATGAAAACATGTGAGCTAGAACTCCATCTTAAAAGACATTACAACCTAAGAAAGAAAAGTTCCAAGTATAGAGTCAGGTGATCCAGGTTTCGGACTTTGCCACACCCTTGCCATGTCACTTTGACCAGTTCAAGCCTGTTTTGTGCCTGTTTTCTTCTCTGTAAAATTGGGATAGCAATAGTACCTGTTTCATAAAGTTGATTAGAGGGTAAACAACTTTAAATGCTTTAAAGCATTTTACTGAGTGTCTGGCAAATGATAAACCCTCAATATGTAATTGATATTATATCATATTAATTATATTAACTTGCTTTCCACATCAGTGTCAGTTTTCTCCAGGGTCCGTCTTTACTTTCTTCCCTACTACTAATATCCTGGGCAATCTCATTCATTACCAAAAGATTTCTTTTCAGATTTGACTGATGAATCTCTGTTACAGCTCAGATCTCTGTACTTCCAGGTTCATCTGTACTTCAGTGACTTACTATACATCACTACTAAGTTGTCACTGGAAAGATCACTACATCACTTCTAAAATAACTACCACTACCCTCTCCCTCTCCACTTCCACCCCATGTTACTTCTTACTTAGGCATCTCTGTATTGATTATGCATCACTGATCCTATCTCTCATATTAAAAACCTCAAAAATACTTGCTATTTCTCCATCACTTGAATTATATGGCCATTGTTAATATTATATAAGTGAAATGGACAAATAATCATCTGGGAACTTGTTGGAACATGTCAAGCCTTTGTTACATATTAATGACTGAAGGAATGTAAGTCACTAATAAGATGTGCATTTATTCATATATATTCTGTATCTGCCATCATCTTTTCATTTCACTTCCCCTCTCACTATTTGAATTAGATTTTTCATCTACTCTTTATCAGGCTATAGAATTATCATCTGGTTTTCCAGCTTCCCAAATAATCTGTCACTGCTTCAATAAATTTAATGAGATTCATTTACTATAGTTTATACTTTAAAAACTTTTGGTAGATTTTCAAGCCCTTCTGAATCATTACCTGCCATGCTTCTTCATTCTTGTAGCTCTTCATTTTGATATACTCATTTTCGTCCCCGACCACTCCCTAAACTGCTATGTTTCCCAAACAACCCAGGTTTTTTCTCTTATTTTTGTCTTATATACACTGGTCTCCCTTGCTTGAGTCACTTTTGCCCTTTTACATCTGGAAAAATACTGATTTTTACCTTTATTTAGACACAACTAAATAGTTATTTCCTCTATGAAAATTTTGCTGCAACCAAAAGCTTTGTGTTATAATTAATTTCTCCCCTTATGCTTACAAGACATGATTGCAATGTCATATCAAATTCTATTATAAATATCTGCATGCTTTTTTTTCCCAAAGGAATGTGAATTCTTAGCAGTTATTGTTTTCTTAATATCTCAACATTCACATAATTAATGGCTTGCCTCAAATGATTTTCATACATGACTAATATTTTGAAATATGTGTATTATTTAAGACAATATATTGTTAATGTTTGTTATTTTCTTTTGATAACAATAGTCTCTATTAAAAAGTGTGTGTTTTTTAATTTTTGTTACCTCCAATGGTTAAGATCAAAGACTGTAATAAGTAAATATTGACACTTGTTCAATAATTAAAATTTAACTCAATATATACAAAGTTATCTGGAATACTATAATTGAAAATATGAAATAATTTGTATTTGATTATTTTAACTTTCAGACACATTCTTTTTAGCATTGGATTTTCACATTTTTTCTTTTTAATGTGCTGTATCATTTTAGAGGACAGATCGCCATCTGGTGGAAATATTTAGTCCTAACTAAATGGTCTCAAACAATTCTGTGTAGCTTGTTTATGTTATGAGAATGTTAATAAGAATTCTGGTTGCACAGCAGAAAATATATTAAATTAATGAGCTGAAATCTAATGGAAAATAAAAGCAAATAAGTTTTAAAATTAGACAAGTGTGTTTCTGCTTGCCTTAGCCATCCGTTTGTATAACAATGAATTTAATATTGTGAATCTTATAAAGGCCATAAAAACCCAACAAATAGAGCAGTAAGCTATTGGTGACTGTTTGACTTCCTTTAAGCATTTTTATCCAAATGATAAACAAAGATTTGCTTTTTCTGGTATGATGCAATTTTAAAAATCTCTAAATTTATATTATTTTTGTTGTAGGAAGTTTCACTTACACATTTCCAAACTGATCCCACTCATTGTTTCTAAAGAGTAACTCGAGTGGCTGGTCGAGTTTCTTTCTGAGATTCTAGAATGCTGATCATAATCCCAGTACAATTATTGACTTTGCTGTGAAAGGCAGTGTGTTTTCATCTAATGAGGGTGCGTGCTTGTTGGATATGTCTTATTTCCAGAAAATTAAAATTTAATATTGCCATAATGGAATGTTTGCTGAGATATTCTAGGCTTGACAGTGATGATTTATGGTTCTGAAAATATAACTAAATTGCACATAGCCCTTGAGGAAATCTAAAAGCAGAATGTGCTAAGGGGAACAAGGGCTACCTTGTGAAGCAGGAGAACTCAAGAGCAGACCCAGTTCAAATACTAATTAACTGTGTGATCTTAATGATAACAATAGCTATCATAATATGATACTAATAGAAAAGTTAGTATCTATAATACATAATACAAAGCAGTTTCATATAACGTATTAAGTCCTCACAACGATCGTACCGTGTAGGTTACCTCATCATCTGGATCATGTAAATGCAAAACAAGTTCAGAGACAAAATAACTTTCCGAAGTTCAAAAAGCTAGTTAGTACGTGCCACAGCTGGAAAATTCAATCAGACTACCAGAGGTTCTGTTTCCCTATTGGAAAAAACAATAATAGTCTCTAAATATTTTTCAAGATTTCAGTTTCCCGTGCAGGTGAATCATAATTACTAGATCTTCTTATTGCAGGACAAATCAATGTGTTTTAAAATTATTGTTTGCATATGTGCTTTACAAGGATTTTATCATATATATGTATATATATATATATATATATATATATATATATATATATATATGATAGAAATGTGATGTAAAGAAGAATCCAGAAAAATGTACATGTCTAGTTCAAGTAAATTAATACTTAGAGCCACAACTGTTTTTATGGTTAGTACTACAGAAACCCCCAGGTATTCATCTATATTTATAATAGCTTTATGCAATTGACCTGGGTGTAAGCCGTATCTTAAAATTTATAATAACAATATATTTAATTTTCTTTAAAAATGTATGACCTATGTATCCATACCTAAACACAATTTAGTTTTGCTGTTTTCATTTTTAATCACTCTATGTTATTTGACGTATTGCTGGTTTTAGTCAATATTATTTCTAAAAATTATCTGTTATTGTGTAGATATTCAGCTTATTTTCATTGTTCTATGGTAATTCATTGTATTCATTTGAAAAAATAATTATTTATCTAATTATTTTTTGTTTCAAGTTTTCTTCCAACCAATTTCTTAGATCTGTGATGAAACAATACAGTGAGATTTCTGTGCCATAAATTATGCATACCTTCAATATTATTCTATAATTTTAATCTAATTTCAAAATGTTTGTACCAATTTTCTCTCATTCACAGAGTGAGATTTATTGTTTGTTTTGATTTTTGCATGGTTGTTTTGATGGTTGTTTTAATTTGCTTTTCTTTGTTATTAACAAGGTTGAATACTTTTCCATAGGGTTATAGTTATTTGTATGTCTACTTTTCTATTGATTTTCATTATCCATTTATGGAGTTCTGAAGGTATTTAGAACACGAATCTTTTTCAGATAAATTAGGGTACTCTGGGGAAAATAAAACCCAATAGAGAGGTCAGGCAGCTGAAGGGCAAGAAAACAGGTAATGGAGATTGGAAAGATGGTAATTCATTGTAAGATGATCACCATGACAGTGACAAAACATTCGATATAATCCAGATAGATAGATAGATAGATAGATAGATAGATAGATAGATAGATAGATAGATAGATAGAGCAATTTCAAGAAGTAACCATGAAGGAAACAGATTATATTCAATTTTACCTAATGGCACATTTGTTTCTGAGTTAATCTGGTCTTGTGATGCCTTGCTTAGTGCAATAATACCTTGCTGAATGCTGCATTTAGCAAAGTACTGTAAGAAAAGATTAGCTCAGAAACAAATGTACCATTGAATAGTTGAAAATAGAATAGAGCAAAAAGGTTTAGTCATAAGGCCTTTTTCAACCACATACACACAAAATATATTAAGAACATCTTTGATTACTAGGGATGATTAAAATCAACCTTTCTATAAGGATCAAATAAAAGATATAAACAATTATCCTATTGTTAATACCTCAGAATCAGTTATAGTTAATAAATTCATCCAATTGCAAAAAAGTGACTCAGGGAAGATATTAAAAGTACAACTTGTCTGCCAAAATACAATAGACCCAAGGCCTCTGAAAATAAGTTGAGAAAGAAAGAGACATATGGAAACAATAGAAGCAAAAAAAAAAAAATTAAGACATTTGTCTAGAAATAAAACTATGAATGTGTATTGGCACATAAACCTGAGTTGAAAAGAAAAAAATCTTAATATATTTTCAAACAAAGTGAACTATCATTAAAACCAGAAATCTGGATATAGCTTGTCTATGTGTCTCCATATCTGTAACAACCTTGGAGCCCAATGCTCTATAAGCAGGAATTAGAGGACTTAAACATCTTAGCTCCTAAGGAGGCCACATTGTACACTTCAGATGTGACAAAGACACTAGTAGAAAAAGAAGACCCCATTGAAATGTAGAAATAAGGACCAGAGGGAA
The DNA here is from genome assembly GCF_057876585.1 of Rhinolophus sinicus. Taxonomy (NCBI): domain Eukaryota; kingdom Metazoa; phylum Chordata; class Mammalia; order Chiroptera; family Rhinolophidae; genus Rhinolophus; species Rhinolophus sinicus. The sequence continues at coordinate 18,891,930 of NC_142503.1, forward strand.
CAATGAACTCAGGGATCTCTCCTAGAGAGAAGATTTGGACCTCAAACAGAGAATACCCTGAACACTGCAATAAGACAGAGTATTTCTGTAATTCCAACTACTATTATAGAATTACTATGGACCACAAACTCTTTGATGTTTTTTTTTCTTTTTTCATTGCAGCTCTTTAAACAATCAAACAAAAAGAATATTGTGGTAAAATATACATAACATAAAATTGACCATTTTCACCATTTTAAAGTGTATAATTCGGTGGCATTAAGCACTTTCACAATGTTGTGTAACCATCACCACTTACTTATTTCCAAAATTTTTTAATGTACTTTCTTCCTCTATGAATCCATAAACTTCTTCGTTCTCCCATTATTCCTCTTTCCAAATGGGAATGTTTATCTGTATTTTATTGTCTCGATTCCTCCAATCCTAGCTGATGTGTGGGGAGACGATAACTTTCCCTTTCCACTAATAGGTCTTTGGATCCAGGGTGAGCTCACCTCACTGGACGAAACATTTAGATTGTGCTCCTTGAGACAGAGGTGAGCATATTTCGCCTGGTTGAGGAATAGTGAGCTGAATATCTAGTGAATAAACAGGGTGACTGCGATATGCTTCAATGCTGTTCACAAAATCTTTCCAGCTATTTCATTGCAGGAGTATGATAAAATCACACATCCCTGCCTCTTTTTTGAAATTTGCTGTGGCCAGGTGACTTGCTTTGGCCAATGAGATATGAGCAGGACTGAAGTATGTCACTTAGGGACAGAAACTTTAAGAGCCAGTTTGTAATTTACCACATTCACTGACCACTGCTGAGATGATTATGAATGCTTATGTCAAGATTGAGTCTCCATTAACTTGCCTGGCTGAGTGACGGCATGAGCAGAATAATCTAATGACCTACGTAGGACATGCAATTGGTGTGGAATGTAAATTTTTGTTTGTTAAGCAAGTGAAATTTTGCTTGTGTGCTACCATAGAATTCCTCCTGCTGTTGTGATAAGTGTTTTTATCCATTTCTACAGTTGTGCTACCCTACCTAATACCCTCAGAATAAAAGGATTTGTAAACACCAAGACTCCTTTATCTTATTTCCCGGTGCTGTGTTATTGCTTCTGTATTTTAAATCCCTCTATTTTAAATACACTGCAGATTATGTTTTAAATAGTTAAGGCTTGCTAAGATTTATCCATATACGTACCACTTTTATAATTCTTTATTCCTTAAACTACCTCAGCACTTTCATCAGGAATTCTATTCTTCCTGACTGAAGTTCAGGCTTATTGAATAATAGGTTTTGATGTGGACGTGGTAAGTATGGCTTGGACTAGACATCCTGTACTAAAAATGAAATTATGGCTACACTAATCATTCATAATACATTCAGGCTGCTTCTATCAAACATTAAAACAAAGCTTTTTTTCTGTCATTAAAGAGAAAAGAAATTGTGTAAAAGTCTTTTGTATTTTCCACAGTAAACAAATAATTGATCAGTTTACTTATACTTTGTAAAAACTGTTCTAGGGAAAGATTAACATAGTTTAGGGAAAGATTTGGAAGGGTTGGAGAGGAATTTTTACTTGTTTTAATCACAAAGAATGTAAGAGCACTTTGAATCAAGTAGGAAGGACAAAATTCACTCTGAAGGTTATGCCAAACATGTTAAGGACATTTTTACTTATGAATTAAAGTTGGATGGTTCTAGAGCAAAGATTTAAAGGTATTGCCTGGAAGAAGTTCACCAACGCTAATTAATTACCACGTGTTATGAGGATATAAATGAAGTTGCAGCTTAATGGTACTTTTCCTCTAGCAATGTCACTTTGCTGTAGGTTATCTACCTACTCAATATTAACACATGCCTGTTGATAGTTACAAGTAAACACATTTACTTCTTCTGGGTTTTATTTTAACTGAAAAGAATTCAGTCCAATGATTTTAGGGAAATGTGTGCCCAGTAATGAAAACACAGATACCCACTTACACACCTTACAGAAAGTTACATTTACTGCACTAACTTTAAGTCAGCTTATTATCCTAAAGATTTATTGTAAGGCATACAATACCCTGATGGTGAGGGTAAGTTTGAGTGTATTAATAGCTATTTTGTTATTTGTTGTAAATTTTTCTTATTTTTTCTCTAGAAGTAGTGCTCTATCTCCATCATTTTTAAAATTGACCTGGTTTTTATTCTCAGGATCAGCCTTGAGTCTTTTTTTTTCCCTAATATTATTTCTAAACTTTCCATTATATTAAAAAGTCCATCATTTTTCATCATACTATTTAGAATAATTTTGTCTTGCCCAGTTAATTCAAGTATAATATAATAATTATAAATCTTTAGACGGTAAAACTAATGTACCATAAAATGTACAGAAGAAAAATTAAAATTTATTATTTTTTAATTAAAATGTATTGTGGGGTGGTAGATGTGGGTAAACATGATCAAAATTATAGTGATGGAAGAGAACTGACTTGGTGGTGAACACACAATATGATATATAAACGATGTATTATAGAATTGCACACCTGAAACCTATGTAACTTTACTAACCATTGCCACCCCAGTAAACTTAAATTTAAAAAAATAGAGTAGAAGTATATCCCTTCTTGGAAAATAAAACTGTATCTTCACCTGAAAAAAAATATATTAAGGGGGTGACAGTTGTTAGGAAAATTACATAGGTTTCAAGTATACAATTCTGTAATACATCATCTGTATGTCACATTGTGTGTTCACTACCCAGAGTCAGTTCTCCTTCTATCACCACATATTTGACCCCATCTACCCTCATCCACTCCTATCCCCCCTTACACTCCAGTAACCATTAACTATTGTCTGTGTCTATGAGTTTTTAAACTGCCAACAGTTTTTCAGTGAGGAAACAGAAGTTCATGTGTGAGGATGTTTACTCCTTTTTTGTAAGGAGTAAAACCTATTAACCAGCCAGAAAAGTAGCAATTTGGTCCTGTTTTAATATAAGCATAATTTTAATATCATAGCTTTAACTGTAACTGAAGAACTTCAACACAATGAGAGGCTAGGCTGCTCAGCATAATTGTGTGAAAATTTGTCTGTTAGTGATATTAGTTACATTTTCACAGATTATCTTAAATTTAATAAAAGTTGAACCTGCAAACATAAATGAATAAAAGAAAAAGAAAAAAAAAAAAGGAGGTCTTACTTTATTCTTTTCTCTTCGGTCCAGCGCCAGTCATTGGAAAGGCTGGATTACAGACTGAAGGGGAACAGTCAATGAAACTATCACTGGGGGAGATACGTTGGCTGCTACAAGGTGGCAGGGAGGAGGTAAGCAGAGAAGATGAAGTGGAGAACTCCTCCAGTGGGGTGTCAATTAAAAACTCCAAGGACAAGTATTATCTAATATTTAATATAAAATTTCAGTTTTTGAATAGTACTTTGCATCTGTTGACCAGAAACCTTTAGCAAAATTTTATTTAAAATCATTGTTTTAACTAACTTTTGATATTTAAAGTTATCTATATACACATTTGGTTTGAAAGAGCATTCTTTACCATGGAAGAGGGAGAAGCTAGTTAATACACATCCAGGTGATATTTGTGGGACCTCAAAAATTATTTGGGGATTGACCAAAAATTTGGTAGAGTATATAATACACAAAATTAAAAGCAAGACTATTTTCTTGGGACATTATCAAGTGTTCACTGAAGGCTAGCAAATTTGGAAATGCTTTGCTATGTCATGAGTGATTTATTTCCAAACACTAATACCCTTTGAACAATTTGAAGCACATTATCCAAAATCCTCCCTTGCTTGTCATTGCCATTGTTTTATATATATATATATATATATATATATATATATATATATATATATATATATATGTAAATTTGTTTTTGTTGCTGTATTTATTATAGTATACTATACTATGTTATATATATATGCATGTGTATCATACTTTGTTATTATAAAAACTATAGATAGAATGATCTATAGAATGATTACATCTTCCAGTGCTTACCTATATTTAATATCAAGAATTCTTATTCACTTAATTATTTTTCATTTTTCTTTCTCTTATAATATTGTTCTTTTTTGGCACTTGTTTCACTTCTAAATAATTTGATTTAATGACAATTTCTCACTCTAATTTTTAAAAACTCGACATCACACTTTATCTTTGCTACAGCATCTTTACTTATTCAAATAATCATTCATTTATTCTGCACTAATTCCACAAAGATCCCTTTGTTATTCTACCAGTCAAAATAAGCTAGGGTTGCTGTGGTAACAAGGAACATGCAGATGTTCTTTCTCATCTCTCCCCTTTAGTGAAGGAAGCTCTGCAACCCAGATTCACTACTGATCCCAGGGCCAGAGAATCTCATTTCTACATATCTTTCCATAGTCGTCTTGATATAGAAAGAGTGTTGTGTATGGTCTTGTGCCAGCAATGTCATGACCTAGACTAGAAATGACTCCTACCAATTCCACTTAAAATTCATCGATCCCACCCAGCTGAAATGGGTCAAGAAAACTAGTCTTCAATAAGAGCCAGAAAGAGGAAAGTCCTAGATATTGATATGCAATAATTAAGACTCTCACACTCTTCCTGAGAGGTTAATTAGAGATCCTGAGATACAGAAGGCACAGTCAGTGCCCTCAAAATCTGACACAGGAAACTGAAAAAAAGAATAAAGGATGGTAATTCATTTATTGTAAATATTCTGCAAGTAGCAAGGAAGTTAAGAGAGAACTGCTATAAAAATACACAAAGGAGTATTCAGTATTGCTTGACATATTTAAGACATATTAAATAATCATAAGGCCTAGTTCAAGATTTTCATAACAGAGGAATTTTTGTCAACGAGCAATAATGTTTATTTGACCAGTACTGGGAGGTAAACTTCATGGACCAATATCATCCATATACTGAATGCCTGAACAAGCAGGAAATTCACAGGCCAAATCCACCCCTTCAAACTCCCCTTGTGCAGATGAGCAAACTGAGGCTCAGTTCATAGCTTGCCCAGTATTTGATCTATTTCAGGTCAAAGGGTGAGCAGAATGGATAACCACAGGGCATCAGAGTCCCGTGTCCACAAAGGGCTCCCTCTGAAGCTGGCTTTTAAACTGATCTGCTCCCTCCCGGAGGCTGAACTGACTTCACTGGGGGCGGGGAAGGGGTGAAGAGCTGGATACAGGTGTTGGTGGGTGTGGAAAGGAGGGTTTGAAGAGGGGCACCTAGAAAAGCAGCAAGAGAAGCACAAGGGGAAAAGAGAACCCACACCTCCCAGCCAGCAGGGGGCTGGGGGTTCAGTCTAGCACAGAGACGGGGCCCCTGCTGAGCCCACCCTGAAGGGCACCCTGTGTGCAGTGCTCTAAAACACATCTTGGGGGCCTCCCCAAAGTGCTCCCTTGGCCTCCTAATGCTCCTTCTGGCCTCTGACGGGTGGCTCTACCAGAGGTCTCATCCAATGCCCCAGGACACACAGTCCTCTCCTTGCCCGTGACCTCACCCTGGGCCCTGCCCTGCTTCCAGGCCTGTCCTAGGCACTGTCCCTGCCCTCACCTCGGCCTGCCCCAAGCACGGTCCTTCTAGCCATCCAGGCACACCTCCACACCCACCAAAAAAAAAAAAAAAAAAAAAAAAAAAAACATAAAGGGTGAGATCAAGATATCCATGGACTCCTTTCCTAAATATTAATATGAATTAAAGTGAATGGATTTGCAGTTCATGCTGATGAAAACGGGAAGCCAATTAAAAGTATGAAAGAGGTTCAATTACTCTTAGGAAAAGATTGTTTCAAAGGCATTATGAAAATAGATTGAGGTGGGAATACAGAGGAAGTAAACTACTGGAAAGGTTGCTAAAATTATTCTGGTGACAAAGGATATCAACTTTAGTTAAGCTGATGACAGGAGTAATAGAGAAGAACTAGGGATCATGAGAAATTTAGAAGGCCAAATGGAAAAAACTAAAGTGCTTAGAAAGAGAAGAGTATATGATGGCAATTGTTTGCCTCTTTTTGTTCTTCTAGTGGCAAGAAATGATCCACTGGAATAAAGACTTAAATATCACGTTCACGTAACTTGTATGTTGGATATAAAACAAAAATCACAAGCAAACAAACAAAATAAACAAACTCACAGACAGAGACAACAGTCTGTTGGTTAGCAGAGGGAACAGGGGTGGCAGCGAAAATGAAGAGGGTAAAGGGGGTCAAATACATGGTGACAAAAAGAGACTAGACTGTGGGTGGTGAGCACACAATGGAAGATACAGATGTTGTAATACAAAGCTGTGCGCCTTATATAATGTTATTGAGCAATACTACCCCAATAAATTTGATTCAAAAAAAAGGAGATCACTTTCAGTCATTGTCGTTCTTCAAATGAAAAATTTTAGAAATAATTGCCCTCATATACCCTTAACTTTTCTTTTTGCTAAATTCCCCAACGGCCTTCAGTCTGGCTTCCGCAGCTTCGTAACATCCAGTAACAGGTTTGGATAAACTCATGAATAATCTCTATGAGACTAAAACTATTGGACATGTTCCAGCTTCACCTGACTAGAACACTCATTAACATTCATCCCAGTTGCCACTCCTGTTTTCTTAATACACTCTTTTCCATTTTCTCACCTGTTTTCGGCTTTGATTCCATATCAACTCACTGGACTTTAGGGTCTCAATTTGCTGTAAGAAACTTTCCATTATCTAATTTTTATATAATAAGTCCTGTAAAACTTTCCTTTTTTTCCCCTATCCTTCTCTATACTGTCTCTCTAGTTAATTTGATCCAGTCTTGTGAGTTTTTTATCAGGCACTCTATCCATAATTCACTGTGAAATTAATTTCTAATGTTAACTTTCCTCCTGATTTCCGGAATTAACAAAAAATTCTACAATGATATTTAACATGCATCTGAATTTGAGCAAATTTATATTCATATTTTATGTTGCGAAACTCTCTAGCATTCCTGAACCTAGTAAATGGTACCGTTAGCCACCTAATTTGTAATGCCATCAGTTTGACACCATAACCCTTCCATTTACCATAAATGGTATATCTAATATTTAACATCCTGCCTGTATTACACATTAAATATTGCTCGAATACATCCTTGTCTCTTATGGCCACTTCCTTAAGACAACATCAGATGTTACCTGCACAAATCTTTATAGATAGACTTTCCATGATTATACTAACTCTATACCAATTGAATTTCTACACAGATCCATAGTGCACTTAAAAGTTGTCCAGATCATGTAACTTCCAAGCTTAAAACCCTGAAGCAATTTCTTGTGTTTTTAGAATCAGGCCTAAAATCGTTAACCTGGTCTGTGAGGCCCTAACTGGTTCATACCTACTTCTCGGGTTTTTCTGTTTCAATCGTAGGACTCTGGAAAAAGCTGCTACCTCTCTAGCATATTTCGTTCCCTCAGATGCACCAGGTTCGTTCTTTCTGCTTCAGGGCCCTCATGCATGAGCTTCCTTTTGCTGGAGACAGTTGTAATTCATAGTCCCGGTCAAATGTTACTTTTTCTACTTCAACCAATATATCCTCACTCTATTTCCATAGCACTATTCACTTCTAACCTTTAGAGAAAATGTCAGAATCATATTATAACTATCTAATTTTACATATTGTCAATCTCCCTTATGGGACTGTAGGGTCATTAAAGTGGAGGGCGACTTCTTATTTGTTCACCACATGGATACCTGGTAGAATGGATCACAGGTAGTTCACTTAAAACTCATACTTCATTGAGTAAATGAATTTATAAATAATTAGACAAAATCATGAATGTAAGACAGATGGAGAGATAAATTTTGAACTTTTTAATACTTGGCATTCATGGTAAGAATAATATTAATAAGGTAATGATAATAATGATATGTTACATTCATTTGACAGTCCTTGTGAGTCAGGCAAACTTCTGATAATTTTACATAACAAGGTGTGATCACAAAATACAGTGAAAGTTTAAATTTAAAAAAAAATCATTACAGTGAAAGACACATTACCATTAATCCCTCTCAAAATACTCCCCTCGCTCCAAGCCCACTTAACCCATTTTTCTTGCCACTTCCTGAAGCAGTTCTCGACATTCTTTCATGAATGTCTTTACTTGTCCTCCTTCATGACAACACTCTGTGTCATATATCGCTTCTGGTATGGCAATTTCTGTCACATAAAAACATTACGGTGTGTCGTCATCCACCTTATTCACAGGATCTGGCACTGTGCAACTTCTGGCTCTTCCCCAAAGTCAAAATGACAACAAAAGGTAAACGTTTTGAATCAATTCAGGACATCAAGGCAGCCACAACAGGCCAACTAAAGACACTCATGAAAGAGGACTTCCAGAACAGTTTCAGAAAGTGGCAAGAACGATGGGATAAGTGTATTTGAAGTGAGGGAGAAGTTATTTTGAAGGGGATTAATGGCAATGGTCTTTTACTGTAATATATATTTTTTTTAATTTAAACATCCACCATATTTTGTGATCGCACCTCATATTTTAAATAATTGAATTCATGACCAACTTTTTAGCTCAGTTCTCTGAATGTCATCACATATTTTCACCATTTTTACTCTAAATGCATCTTAGTTTTCCCCTTACCTCTATAAGACATTAGTCATTTTTTTCTAGTAACTATCTTCTAACACAAGTCCATAACCACAATGTGTTAAAACTCCATTTTCTATGTCACACAAAGAGTACAAGGACATTTCTCTAGTTAATACCTTTATCTAAGCGCTCATTATGGTGCCTTAAGTGCAGTGGATGCTCAATAAACTTTGAGCAGGTGAAAATAATGAAGAGATATGCCTATAAAAATGACTAGAATTCAGTCAGTGTGTTTTAACATCCTCAGCAATTTGTGTCTTTGAAAGTTTAAATAAGAATCTCTAAAAAAAGAGCATAACTGTAATTAAAAAATAGACTTCTATTATTTTAGTTATATGCATTATTCATCTGTGAGTAGTTAAATTTGATATCAGAAATTTAAAAAAAGACAACTAAACCAAAATTGTGACTCAGATTATTATAGTAAAAAAAAAAAAATCTTGGTATATAGAAGCATGTGTGATGTGGAGAACACCATTATTTCCATGTGAATAGGAATGCTTTTACCAAACTTAAAAGTAAGAACAAAGGGACATTTTGAAAGTATTTCAGAAAATATGTGTAGTCTGAAAACTCCACATTCGGAGAAGATTCTCAGATGGAAAGAAACAGAAAGCTAGAGTGAAGGCTTGGGAGCTGCTTCTCTGTTCCATGTCTCTGGAATCTACAACAAATGTAATGATAACAACCCTGATTGTGTACCAAGTGAGTTTGGTATGAGGAAAGCAAGCTTTAATGACGCAACACTAGTGTATAAAGAATGAAGAAGTTCAACATTCCAGCTGCCTCCAGAAATAATAGCATGTATAATCTCATTCCAAAGGCATTGTTTTCAGACTTAGTTGCACGGTAACGCTCAGATAGAAGAAATAAGTAACATTCTTAGAAATATTAGTTAGGTTATGACTCAAATAGTTTAGATGATTATACTCTATGTTGCATGAATGAAGTCATAAAAATTCAACTTTAAATGTAATTATGATGAAAAATAATTTTGTAAATGTGGTTTACCTCATTGCTTAATGAATTACATTCATTTGAGAGCAAAATACGTGGTACATAGGAATGTTCTCTAGCAGGAGAATGACTTTTTTTCTGACAAAAAGTATCCAGAGGAACAACAAAAAGACTATATATTTAATTTGGCATAAAGTTAGTCAGAATTAAAGGATGTAGTCCTATACCATGTACATTTGAAAGCATTTTGAAGAATTATCAAAATCAACTACTTCAGATTTCATGTTTCCTTAGATGAGCTTCCTCAGATTATCCTAAAGTCGAACTATTAAAGATTCTTAAAAGTATTCTATATTTAAATGGAGTAAACTCCAAATATTTACCTATTTTATTCCATATTTATAACTAAACAATATTTTCCACATGCATATTTTCTAATGTGGGAAAAGTTAAAACATGTGATTATTTAAATTATTTATTTCCAATATAATTTATTTTATTAAATTGTTGTTTGTTGTGTATAGTGAATAACAAGCAAACCTCTATGTATAGGTTGGCTTAAAAATATAAAGAAATTTAATATAATCAAGATTTTTTTTAAATATTCAATTTCCTGATTTATATAAAAACAATATTAACAAAATCTACTTGTGTCATTAAGGTAGCCATAAAAAAGATCAGACCATTTAGAGCATGGCCGAAACCATATTCTGAAGGTTGGCAATCTCTATAACACACTGGATATTTAAACCAGAGAGTTTAAAATCTCCTGGGTTCACATGAAGTATATTTTTTTGTTGTTGTTTCATAGCCAATTGCTACAAACTTTGGCTTAAATAAGTGTTGTAAGTCATACGTGCAGGTGGGCTCACCTTGGTTCTGTGTCAGGGTGTCACACGGCCAAAATCAAGGTGTTGGCCCAGTTGAGCTCCTATCTTGATGGTCTAGGGAAAAACCAGCTTTCAGCTCATTCAATTTGGTATAATTTAGTTTCTTGCATCTAAAAGACTTGAGGACCTCATTTGCTGGTTGGCTGTCAGCCAGACAGCTCTCTCAGCTACCAGATACCATTCTTTGGTCCTTGCATGTTATAAAAGAAAAGTTGTATCTGATTACTTAAACATGCAAAGCAAATAATGTCAACACTATTGCAATAGGAGAAAGAGACCATTCCAATACAGGAGAGAGGTTAAACTAAAATCTGCTTTAACAAAAGGCATGAAGCTTTTTAAACACCTGGTGAGCTAAAGAAAAAGTACTAGATGATGCTAGGGAGAGGTTGGACAGTGGGATTACCTCATCTGTGTTTGCAATCACTGCTTGTTGTCTCCTCCTCTCCCACAGAAACTGGGAGGGAGAAATACTATCTTCCTTGATGATGATATTTTAAAGGGATAACTCTCAGGTCTTTGAGAAAATCATTTCTGGGTTGTGGAAGATTTACATCTCAAAAGATGCAGAGAAAGGATTTAAAATTACAAGTTTTCTAAAATAAGTGGTTTTAGAAAAGGGAGGTCAGGGGCCCAAAGGAAAGAAGAAACCTGCCTAAAGTTTAGTCAAGCTGAAGGCGTTGTTAATGGCGTGTAGGTCAAAATGGTCCCCACCCTCTTCAAAGAGAGCAGTGCTTCTTTGAATAATTTTCATGCTCTCTGACTCCTCTTACTGCCCATCTGGAGAAAACTATGTGCTACTAAAGGCACATAGGATTAGATTTGGTCCTCCCAGCTCATCTCTCTTTGCCACACAATGTGCCATGATCAGAGGAACAACATTCATTGTATATTACAGGTTCCATCCAGAAATCAATGAGGTTGGAAATTATACACGGGTGAGAGTCATGGAAAGTCATCCTTAGAACTCTGTGTATCAAGTGAACTGTGCGGTTTCTTCTTAGATTATAATTTCCAGAAACCAAGTTTAATTACTATCCAGGGTTGCATAGTTGAAGAATAGAATGAAAAAAAGGCTCCACTGTGGACACTTCAATTGTTTACAAGTTCAGAAATTTGGTGTGTTCACAGCAGCGGTAATTGTAAGGATGTCCCAACTATTTTCCTCCCTCTTCCCATCGACTTGTTTTCAGATCCACATGTTTGTCCCATCATAAGGTGAGAACTGCTTATTTTTGCAACCCTGAGACCTAAATTGTGCTACTCCAAGAGTTGCGTCTTTAGGAACTGTAAGTAATCCAACACTTCTTGATATCTGAGATTATCCAAGAAGTCACCCCATCTGCATAAATTCACAGAGAGCCTTTCCCTAGAAGTTATGATAAGCTAGCTCTGATTTAGGAGTCAGTGTATTCAATAGGGTAAATATATGTGAATGAGCCTAACTATTTTAAAGTATGTGGCATCAAAAAAATGAATTCATGTTCAGAATACATAATTTATTCAACTTATCTATTGATATTTTCAGGAATTTCAGTTGTTTGCCAAATGAGTTCCCATTGAAAGTATTGTTTGCTTTAAAGTCAGAGGAGTTTCCAATATGCACAGATGTGCATTTCTGATTAATACTGGAATGCCAAAAAAAAAAAAATGTATACACATGACTTGTATTCATCTTTTGTTTTCAGTATATATTATTACAATTTTAATACAGTGTTTCCTTTCTTAAAATGTGTATACATTTTTTTGGCACCCTCAATATTGTAAGGAACATTTTGAGTATTATTAGTTATAACTGAAAGCAAGGGACATTTGGCAGGGCTGTTACTGCAATGATACATTTTGAGCAGAAAGCTGCAGTATTAGATCATACTGAACATCTCTAGAGATTGAATGAATCTCCACTGAATTAGCAACTAGCCAAACATTTTAATATTCCTACTCACTTCAACTATCTCTTAGCTGATTTTGTGTGTTTTTATTTTCTTTTCTTTAAATCAGGGATTCTTTTGAGACTGATGTGTTCCAACATGGAAAAACAATGAGAGCAATGGCTTAGGCAGTTTAAAGCACAGGAGAACAAATGCAAAGCCATTTGTTCTACTTGTGTATTGTGCCTGTATCAGGATTGGCAAAGTCCTCCACGCTCACTGGTACAATTAAACAATATTGCACAAATGTCATTGTGAAATATAAATTATAGAAATATCAATTACTTGAAAGGTTAACAGATCTATAAGAAAGGATTGTAAACAAACATTTGACATAATGGGATGTGGTATATACTAATCAGTATAATCCATTTTGAATCACACTTATAATTTTTTCAAAATAAAAGACAGCTGGGAGTAGAAATTTCACAGTTTTGTCTTGAAACTGTTACCATCATTTTATGAGGTTACATTACAGTTTTGTAAAAGATATGTAAAATAGTGATATCATTTTTATACAGCATTTTTCTCAACATTAAAAAAAAATATTGCCTTTGTTACCTTAATAAATCTATGACCTACAATTTCAGAGAATCAGTGAATTACAGACTAACTCAGGTCTTCTTTCTTTCTTTAATTTACTTCTTTTTTCCTGTGTTTCTCATTAAAATGGAAGCTGATAAAGTTTAGCTAAATAGATATTCCAGAAAAAAAGTGGGTCATATCCATGTCATAACAATCTTCTGTTCTATGTAACAGAAATTTTAGGAAACTTGATGGTTTATAAATTGTTCTAGGTAGAGGTTAAATCATTGTGTAGAAGGTATGATAAAATACTTTATCACAGAAATCTAGCTAAATACTTTACCACAGAAATCTGGCATCACCTACATTGCTATTTCAGATAGCACTAGAGGAAAATTTGAGCCAGAGGAATTAAAAGAAGAAAAGGGGAGCTACACATGCATATCAAGTGCAGGTCTTCTAGGCTCTTAAAATATAATTTAATAATTACGAGTGTCATTGGCAAAGTTGGGATAGGTTGTACCAACTTCCTGTTGCTTCTCTTCCTCCACTCCAAGTATCATCTCTGATTCTTGATCACAAAGCAATTCCATTGTTCTAGCCAATTGTTCCATTTTATTGAACAGGGTCGGTGATCATTTTTATGGTGGCATTTCTTTTTGAACCATGACTTGACTACACTGGGCTTCCTACTTCACTTGTTTTTTCAAGTGAAAATAAGGTGGTCAAGTAAAGTTTCACAATTTCTCTTGAACATTTGGTCATCATCTCCCTCTCTTCCCTTGTTTTGGTCAAGACTCAGTTTCAAGTGACAAAATGTTAAATGCAAGCTGGCTAAAGGGGAAACACAAACTTATTGGTTCAGAGAAAAAGAGGAATGAAAAGAAAAGTCAAACTCTAGTAAAACTGGGACCTAGTACTTGAAAACAATCATCAGGAATCTCTTTTATTCCAGCTCTTAATGTCACATTTTGCTCTGAGTTTGCTTCATTTTCAAGCAGTCCTTTCCAAGGGGAAACAAAGGTGTCCACCAGCAGGCTCATGTTTTTATTCTATCATTGCTAGTAAATAAGTATGCCTCTTTCTTAATATAGTAGTCCCCCCTTATCAAGGTTTCACTTTCTTCAGTATCAGTTACCTGCAGTCAACCACAACCCAAAAGTATCAAAAGGAAAATTACAAAAATAAACGATTCATGAATTTAAAATTGTGCTCTGTTCTAAGTATTGCAATGTACTCTCATGCTGTCTTGCTCTTTTCCACTAGGGACATGAAATCACCCTTTTTTCCCAGCATATCTACACTGCATATGCTACCCACCCATCAGTCACTCAGTAGCTGCCTGAGTTATCAGATAAGTGGCTTTGATATCGTAGTGTTTGTGTTCAAGTAGCCTTTATTTTACTTAACAACGGCCCCAAAGTCAAAGAGTAATGTAAAGTTTTTCATAGGTATTTATGTATAATATAAGCAAGATACATAGTATATATAGGGTTTAATACTATCCATGGTTTCAGGCATCATCTGGGGGTGTGTCTTGGAACATATCTCCCACTGATAAGATGATCTACTGTACTTTCATTACAAATTTTGAAAGCAGTTTGGGATATGAACCCATCTTAAACCAGTCCTTTTTAGAAGGAGGAAATTACGTGTGTAGTTCAATTTAGATTTTGTCTATCCAGAGCAAAGGGAGGCATGATCTGAAATATGGGGACTTGGAGTGGGAAGAAATAGATCCCCACAATGAAACTGGTGTATTTTTAATAAAAGAACATATTAGATGCTGTTAGGAACATTAGGTGACAATCTCAACACTCCCTGGCTCCAGAGAGCACATCCTGTGTTCAGAAATCAAGGTGGTTCATCACTGCTGAAAATAATTATTTTGTTTGTTAACATACTTCGCTCTTTCTATGAACCATATTGTGTTTTGAGCCACAAAGCCAATCGCATTAACTTACTGGGTTGAGTAATCGTGGTATACCATACAAGCTTAAAATAGACCAATTAAAACTATACCTGGAACTTATTTTGAAGACGAGGAGATAAGGGTTTGGGAATCAGTCTTCCTTGGATGAGAACTCAGATTTGTCCATGACCATGTCAACATATATACTATGATAAAGAGTTTCTGAAAGCTGATTCATATACAAAAACAGAGATGAAATTTAATAAGAAGTCCTATAAGCATTTGAGACACATTCTTTTACAATAAGGGACGAAGTCCTTATTCCATAGGAATTTGATTACATGCTCCTTTCTTTTTTGTTGCTGTCCTAATAAGTTTGTGACACGCTCCTTAAATTGAAACTAAAGATGTTATATTAAAAAAAAAAAAGAAAAAGTCAAGCTCTTTACGGATCCTGTTTATAAAAGTTCTGCTTTTTATGTGGCTTTGGTATCTGAAATAAGAAATTATTTCTCAGTGTCTGGTTACTTCTAAAACAGTTTACAGAAATTGGGAACCTAATTCTTATTAGTTCAAATTATATGTTTTTGTATTAAAGCAAAGTTTACCAACAGGTGAAACTTGAAATTAAAACCCTGAATAATATTTCACTGTCTAGATGGACCACAGTTTATTTATCTACCTGAAAAACATCTTGGTTGTTCCAAGTTTTGTCAATTACGAGTAAAGCTGCTATAAGCACCCACACACAGGTTTTTATGTGGACATAACTTTTCAACTCCTTTGGGTAAATACAAAGGAGGGCAACTGCTATATCGTATACCAGGAGTATGTTTAGTTTTGTAAGAAACTGCCAAACTGTCTCAAAGTGGCTGAACCTTTGGACATCCCCACCAGCAATGAATATGAATTCATGTTGCTTTACATTCTCACTAGCGTTTTATGTCAGTGTTCCACATTTTAGCCATTCTAATACTGCATAGTGCTATCTCATAGTTCTTTTAATTTCCATTCCGTTGATGACATAGGATGTTGAGCATTTTTCATATGCATATTTTACATTTCTATAACTTCTTTGGTGACATGTCTGTTAAGATCTATTTTTAAATCATACTTTTGTTTTCTTATTGTTTCATTTTAAGCGTTGTTTTGTATACATTGGATTAACAGTCTTTTATGAGTCCTGCCTTTTGCAATTATTTATTCCCAGTCTGTGGCTTGTCTTCTCATTTGCTTGACATTGTCTTTTGCAGAGTACAAGTTTTTAATTTTCAAGAAGTCCAGCTTACCAGTTATTTTGTTCATGGATCGTGTCATTGGCGATGCCCATGTCGAGGCTTTTCTCCTTTGTTACCTACTAGGAGTTTCACAGTTTTAAATTTATATTTAGGTCTGTGACCCATTTTAAGAACAATTTTGGAAGGGTTTAAGTTCTGTGTCTAGATTCATTTTTTAATATGTAGATGTTCAGTTGTTCCAGCATATTTATTGAAACACTATCTTTGCTCCATTGTATTACCTTTGCTCCTTTGTCAAAGAGCAGTTCCCTCTATGTATGTGGGTCTAGTTTTGGACTCTATCCCATTGATCAATATGTTTATGTTTTTGACCAGTGCCACACTCTCTTGGTTATTGTATCTTTATAGCAAATCTTGAATTTGGGTGGTGTCAGAACTCCAACTTTGTTTTTTCTCTTTCTGGGCTGTTTTGGTTATTCTGGGTGTCTTGCCTCGCCATATAATTTCTTTAGTAGATAAAGGCCTTTCAGATTGTGTATTTCTTTGTATATGAATTTCTACAAATTGTGTTATTCAAGGAATTGATCCATTTTGTCCATATTATCAAATTTGTGGGCATAGAGCTGTTCATTGTATTTCTCTGTTATCCATATAGTGTAATTTCTATGGGATTAGTAATGATATTCCTGTTTCATTTCTGATATTAGTTATTTGTGTGTTCTTTTTTTTTTTAGTTAGCCTTGCTAGAGGCTAATCAATTTATTAATATATTCAAAGAGCAAGCTTTCAATTTTCATTATTAATTTTTGATTTTAATGACATTGATATCTGTTTTAATTATTAATATTTATTTTCTTCTGCTTACTTTGGATTTAAGTAGCTTTCCTTTATTTAGTTTGCCATGGTGAAAATTTAGATTATTCCGAACTAGTTTTTCAAGTTGCAAGTTTAGCTGTTTTTCCAGAATAATAATCATAATCATAATAATTAATTGCATTCTCTAACACAATTCTATTTATGCTCAATATCATCATAAACATTTTTTCCATCTTTGCGTTATAAATTTTGCCAAGCAATGCTTATGTAGTCCATACATTATTACATGTAAAGTTATATAAAATGATATAAATGAATGTTTTATAGTTTTATATCGGTTTTTCATGACATTAAGCAAATATCAAAATAAATAAATACATAAACAAACACAAGAATAAACAAATTTATAATTCAGATTGTAATTCAATAAGAGAACATAGGCAGAAACTTTAGCTTAGAGACTGAGAACTACCATTACAAAGAAAGTACTTTGCTCTTCAAATGATTCTCCTTTTTTTTCTTTAAGGATTCTAGAAGGCAGCAAGACAATCTTAAAACCAGTTGATTTAACCACATTGGAAGTAATAAGAATAAATGCAAGCTCTGTTTTGTCAGAATTATTATTATTATTATTATTATTAAAAAAAAGGAGCTATAGTGGCATGATGAAGATCAGTATAAGACATCGTTTGCTCATACAGGAATGGGGCCAAATTTTGATGTATCAGAATATATCCATTGGCATAATCAAATACAATTCATCCTGCTTCAGTACATATAGTCGCAATGCAAATTATCTTAGACAAGATAGGCTTAAAGATATGAGTACAAACAGCAGTTACCATATTTGAAACACATTTGGAAGCAAATTAAGAAAAAGTGATCAAGGAGTGATTTTTTGATAAGTAAAGAGAAAGCCTTGAAAATACACAAAGATAAACTTTTTTTTTTTTTTTTCCCTAATACCGGCCAAAGTAAAGTGTCTTTTGTCAGAGTACTAAGAGCTGTTAGAATCAGAGTCCCAGTAGCTATATCAATTGATAGAAAGGTATGCTGTTTATAAGATTTTTCAGTTGTGATGGAATTCAAGTTTTTTGTGACTAGCTACCCTTAGGTGCAGTCCCCAAAGAAGAAGTATAAATCCCTGAGGTATCTGTAAATGATAGATTAATTGCTCCAGGGAGAAAATGCCAGTGGGTATTTAATATGCTGATAGCATTATTAGGATCGCTTTAAGTTTAGTAGAAACCATGATTACAAAGCTTCAAAAGTTTTAACTACTTTATCATATTATTTTGTATCTTATAAGTTCTGGTTATTTCAGGGCATGAATTTGCAGAATTCATGAGTTTTCTTTTTTTTAATCAATAAACATATCAGATCTCAGCAAAAACACTAAATACTAATTGAGGACAATCGAGAAGATAAAGCAGATGGCTAAAGAAGATGTGTTTCCAGTGGGAGGAGACATAGTGCCTATAGAAGCAGAGTCAGTAAAAGATTGAAGAGTGTTGAGAGCTGGGTAAGTGATTTCAAAATATAGGAGTATGATATAGACTAAATGTTTTTGCCCCCACCCAAATTCATATGTTTATGCCTTAATCCCCAATGTGATAGTATTAGAAAATGGGGTGATTGAAATGTTATTAGGTCACAAAGTTGGAGCTCTCACCCTATGATTAGTGGCTTCGTAAGAAAAGACAAGAGTTTGCTTCCCCTCTCGCTCTATCCTCCATGTCAAAATACAAGATGCCCATCTGCAAACTAGGAAGAGGGCCCTCTCCAAGAACTGTAGCTACTGTTGATCTTGGATTTCCCAGCCTCTAGGAACTGTGAGAAATGTTTGTTTAATCCACCCAGTCGATGGTAATTTGTTATAGCATCCCAAGCTAAAACAGTTTATTTCCTTTAAAATGGAGGAAAAGGGCATAAGAAACCCAACAGATAGTCTGGAAATAATAAAGAAAATACTTCCTGTTTCAAAAATATGCTACCGAGACTTCAGAACTGCCTTAAAACTTAAAGATTTTAATTAAACAACCTGTTAAGAAACAAAGCAAAGCAATGCTGTAAACCAAAGGCAAGTCGGGCTAAGCAAAGCAACACAAAGAAAATAGTACAGGAAATTATACAATATTCATGAGACATGAAGTCAATGAAACAAAATGTTAATTTATGACACTTGGTAAAGACTAGAAAGATATTATTTATACTATTTTTGAAACTTTTGTGTAAACTTTTAGTTGGGAAATTTTATTTTAACTAGATAATTCATTAGATGATGCAGGAATGATTGACAAACATATCAGAGAACGTCATAATTTGAGACTATACTTTGAAAGGACAGTTCAATATTAGTGATAATCAATATACTCCATTAATTTCAGGAGAGATTTTTTCATATAATCAGCAGATCACATAGAGAGTACAAGTGAGAATCATATAAGTAAACAGGAATATTATTAGAGACCTACGTACAGAAAAAAAGTGCCAATCATCCCCACATTCTTGCCCCTCAAACCCTAAGGTGCTCATTTATTTTTTTAAATGTAGTCTCACTAAATAAAATGAATTAGAAATTTGGGTAAAAACTAGGGCTTTTTTTGAGGAAGCTCATATCTGGGGGGAAAAAAAGTTGTGCTGTTTGTCATTATGTCTTCAGCCTGGCAAATAGCTTTCTATTCACCTGATTCACACAGAGGTTTCAGGAAGAATTTGTACTCAGAAAAAGGTGTGGAGGTAAAGATCTATTAAGAAAGTCAACTGATTCTTGAAACCGTAAGGGCAATCCATATTTCATAGGCAACCAAAGGTTTAAATGAACCAAATAAAAAACATTAAGACATACTGCTAAGCACATCCAGCACCCAGATTTTGACTTTTAATACCACTTGAAATAAAAGGACTCAGAACTCTTTAGGAAATTACTGATTTTACAACTTGGGTAATAAAGATACAAAATGAACCTGAAGAAACTTTTACCGACACAAAGAAATACTTTAAAAAATTAAACACACACACACACACACACACACACACACACACACACACACACTGCATGTTTACAGGGCATGTCAAGGGATACTGCTGTAGATTGAATTTTGTGCCCCCCCAAAATATGTACTTTACCCCAGGTATCTGTAAACATGACCTACCTTGGAAATAGATTATTTGCACATCTAATCAAGTTAAGATAAAGACATACTAGTAGGGTGGGCCCTCATCCAATGCCTAGTGTCCTTATAGGATGAGAAAATATTGGGCACAAAGACACACATAGGGAAGACATTTGTGTGAAGAAACAGAGTTACAGGGAGAATGTCATACGAGGAGACAAGTAGAAATTGCACTGATGTGTCTACAAGCCAAGTAATATCAAGGATTGTTGACAACCAACAAAAGCTAGGAGAAAAGCACTGATGGTATTCTCTCACAGAACCTCAAATAGGAACCAAACCTGATGACACCTTTATTTACAACTTCTAGCTTCCAGAACTGTAAAATAATACTTTCTTATTTCTTTAAGCCATCCAGTTTGGGGTATTGTTATGACAGTCCTAGGAAACTAATACCGATTTTGGTACCAGGAAGTAGAGTGGTACTGTAAAAAATATCTAAGAATATCAAAGTGGCTTTACAATCAGTAATACATAGAATGGAAGAATTTTGAAACACTCAATAGAAACAAACAAACAAACAAACAAGCAAACATAGATTCCCCTGAACAGACAGTTACAAATATGGGTTTTAAAGGCATTTATGGTGATTGTTCAGATGGAAATAAGGAACATGTTACTTCCCCCGGGGAGGAAAAGTGACTGGTATTATAAAGTAGCAGAGAACTTGATCGATTTATGTTCAACTGTTGGGTCACAAGTAGAATTTGTAAGCAAGGTACTTGTATAGTTAGCAGAGAAGATTCCAGACAAACTGTAGAAGGTATTCCCTGGTTTTTCCTTACTTATAGTAAAATGTGAAAGGAAAAACATAAAATAAAGAATTGCTAAGCAAAAAGAAACCAACATTTGATGATTTAGAAAATTATCAGCCCATCCAAGTAGCAGCAAAAGATATAAAAGCATTTTATGTAGACAACATTAAACATGTGGCTGGCAAAACATTTGCTAATTTTACAAAAGAGATTAAGCACCTGATTTATTGATTCAATCAACATCTCAGCAGAAGCCAGAGATAGAGGTTTGGTCATTCAGGAAGAAATCTGTGGGAAACCCTTTGTATCTAGCGGCTTGGATTCCCATGACTTACAGAATACCATCAAAGGTTCTGAGAATTTTACACAATCATAAACACTGAGCCAGGACTGATGGAGACAGAGATGGGATAAAATGAAGGAAAAAAAAAGAAAGACTCCAAGTGCAAAGACATAAATGCAGAGACCAGAAAAGGCAGAGCTGTTGTCCCAGAGGCTAGGTGGTCCAGTGGAGCTTCCCGAAGCTGATAGAGTAGGGTCACCAGTATGGAGGACTCAGAGGGTTAAGTATAGGGAAACAGAGAATTACTCTCAGGACTCAGACTATAGAATTTGCCCTACTGAATTGTAGACTTGCTTGGGACCCAAGACTCCTTTCAAGCATGTATTTATTTATTTTTTTCTTTTTGGAATGAGAATGTCTATCCTATGCCTACCCTACCATACTATATTTTTTTAAAAAAATTGAGTGATACACAGTATATTAATTTAGTACGATGGAACAAGATTAGAAATCTAAAACAGATGAAAAATTGAAATAGTTATAAAAGTGAGAATGTAAATTACATTGCTAAATAATAGCTCAAAGAAGAAATCACAAGAGAAATTATAAATAATGTTGATATAAATGAAAGTGAAAAAAACATAAAATTTTGTGGGATGCAGTTAATGCAGTACTCAGAGGAAAATTTATAACTGCAATATGCCTATATTTAAAGAAAGACAAAAGATCTCAAATCAATAACCTAACCTTCTACCTTAAGAAATTAAAAAGAATATTACAGCAAACTAAACCCAAAAGAAGCCAGAGAAAAAAAAAATTTAAACATTATAGACAAAGTAAATGAAATAAAGAACAGAAAAATAATAGATAAAATCAATAACCAATTTTTTTGAAATCAATAATATTGGCAATCATTAGGTACACGGCCAAGAAAAATAAAAAGAGAAGGCTCAAATTAACAAAATCAGAAATGAAAAGGGGCATAGAAGTACAAGGGATTATATAAGAATATTCCACAAAATGTATGCTAACAAATTAAATAACTTACATAAAATGAACAAATTCCTATGAAGTCAAAAACTAACCAAAATTACTCAGAGGAAAATAGAAAATCTGAATAAATCTATAAGAAGTAAAAAGGTTGAATTAACCATTTAAGAACTCCCTACAAGTTAAACCTATAAAGAAAAAAATCAGATTGTTTTATGGATGATGTCTACCAAACGTTAAAAGAAAACCAATACCAATCCTTCAAACTCTTCCCAAAAAATGGAAGATAAGGAAACACTTCCAAACCAATTGATGAGGTTAATATTGCTTTGATAGCAAAACAGACACATACGTCACAAATAAAAAGCTCCTTATGATTATAGATGCAAAACTCCTCACCAGAATTTGAAGTCAACAATACAGAAAATGGATTATACACCATCATCTATTGTGATTTATCCTAATAATGCAAGTTTGGTTTAACATCTGAAGATTAACCAGTAAAATATAGCATTTCAATAAAATAAAGGAACAACATTTATGATCATCTTAAAAGATGTAGAACATGTTTTTGACAAAATCTAAAACATTTTAATGAGAAAAACACAAAACAACCCAGGAGTAGAGTGAAACTTCTCATATTAATGAAAGGTATCTACCAAAACCGAACCAAACAACAAGAACAAATTCCACAAATAACAACGCTTCATAGTGAAAGACTGAAAGCTTTGCCTTAAGATCAGATACAAAGGAAAAACACCACTTTAAATTTCTAAGGAAAATGTACTGGTGTGTGTAGGCAGGGCATTTAGACATATAAAAATAAAGGCATCCAGATTGAAAGGAAGAAGTAAAATGATCTGTATTTTCAAATGGTATGTTTTTATAAACAGAAAACCCTAAAAACCTGATTAAAAATTACTATTAAAACTAATAAACTGGTTTAGCAAGACTAATATAAAATAATTGAATTTTAATATGTTGTCAATGCAAAATTCAAATATGAAATTAAGTAAAAACATTCCATGTAATAGCATCAAAAAAATAAAATTCTTAGGAATTCATTTAACAAAAGTCATGCAATACTTGTATAGTGAAATCTGTAAAACATTGTTGAAAGAAATTAAAGAAGATCTAAATAAATGGCAAAACATCTCATGCTCATGACTTAGAAGACATTATTTAGAAAGAAGTACTTACCAAATTGGTATATAGTTTCAAGACTAATCTTTATCAAAATCTCTGTCAAGTTTGATGAAGACATTATTAAAGTGAGCCTAAATTTCATATGAAAAAAAAAAAAAAAAAGAGTGGTACAAAACAATCTTGAAACAGAAGAACAAAGCTGGAGCACCCACATTTCTTGATTTCAAGTTTTACTACAGCATCCAACACAGTGTGATATTGGTATATGGTAGACACATACATAGATCAATGAAGTAGAATTGAGTCCAAAAGTAAACACTTATTTCTATGCTCAATTAATTCCAAACTAGGATGAAAGATAATTCAATGAGACAATAATAGTCTTTCTGTAAATATCACTGGATACCCAGATGAAAAATAGTGAAGTTGGACCCTTTTCACAAATCATACACAAAAATTAAATCAAACAGATTATAGAAGTGGACATTCTAAAACTATGCAACTCACTGGAAAAAAACACAGGAGTAAATCTTCATTATATCTGGTTAGGCAGTTTTCTTATACATGAGACCAAAAAAAAAAAAAAAAAAAAAAAAAAAAACCCACAACCAACCAGATTAAAAATAAAGTGGCCACCAAGAAATTCAAAACTTTTGTGCTGCACACAGTATATCACCCCTTAAGGAAAAAGACATTCCCCAAATGGGAGAAAAAATGTACTACATACAATGACTTCTGGATTTGTATATTCTGGAGTTTATATTTGTGTTTATCAGAATATATACATGATTATTAAACTCGATAATAAAAAGACCGGTGACCTCTCTTTAAAAAACAAGCAACGTATCTGTGCAGACATTTCTCCAGGGAAGATATACTAAGGGCCAATAAGCACATGCAAAGATGCCCAACATCTTTAGTCATTAAGGAAATGCAACTCAAACTCTGAGATACCACTTCTTATCCGCTAGGATAGGCCAAAGAACACCCAATAATAAGTGTTGACAAGACTGAAAAAAAATTGAAGGCTCAGATTTTTCTGGTGGGAAAGTAAAGTGGTTTACTTCAGGAAATTGTTTGGTATTTCCTAAAAATGTAAGCATAGTACTACCACATGACCAAGTTTTCCACTTCCGGTTGTGTACTTAAGAGAAAATAAAGCCTATGTCCATGCAAAAATTGTACACAAATGTTCATAGCAACGTTTTTCATTTTAGCTGAAACATGGGGAAAAAACTGAAGGCATGATAACTGCTAAATGGATAAATATAAATTTTCCCATACAATAGAATATTTATCCATACAATGTGAATGAAATACTGATACATGCTGAAGACTACATATTGTAAGATTCCATTATATGAAATGTTCAGAACAAGCAAATCTATAGAGACAGAAAGTAGATTA
This sequence comes from Rhinolophus sinicus, assembly GCF_057876585.1. Taxonomy (NCBI): domain Eukaryota; kingdom Metazoa; phylum Chordata; class Mammalia; order Chiroptera; family Rhinolophidae; genus Rhinolophus; species Rhinolophus sinicus. The sequence continues at coordinate 18,916,574 of NC_142503.1, forward strand.
GTGTTTTCTGTGTAGAAGAGTGTGGAGTGAATGGAGTGACTGCTGATGGATATAGGGTTTGTTTTTGAAATGATGGACACGTTTCAAATTTAAATTGTATCAATGACTGCACAACTATGTATATACCTAAGAAAAACACACATTGAATTTACACAGTTAATTGGTATATTTTATGGCATGTGAATTATGTCTCACTAAATCTATTAAGCGATTTAATTGAATTTGTGTATTGATTTTTTTAAATTAAATTGTTTTATCAATTTCCCTATGGACCGCTCATCCTTTCCTTTAGATTTGAGTTGTAATCATTTTTTGCATGTCTATGTATCGATCTAAGTTTAATTTGCATGTTTATTAAAATCAGATCAGTCATGAAATACTCTCCTGGAAAGTATTTAGATGGCACTAAAAAGAACACTGGAAACTGAAAGTTTAGTGGTTATGGAAATCACGCCTAGATTGTGTGAACAGTGTTATTTCCATAATTCATTATAAACCGTGCTAAAGATCAGATGCAGGGAAAACATGTCAGCAAACATTTATCTTTTGAGAGAAATACTTTTAGCATCTCTTTTTCAGGGAGATACAATTGGATGAAAGACTGCTAACCACATTGGTTTCTACTCATGTTTTGTTTCGCAGTTGTCCACTTCCGCATTTGTGTTGTCATACCAGCACACCACAAACGTCTACAGCAGGCCATGTGTGATATCAGGAGCTTTACAGAGGCAGATCTGGACTGAAATACTTTTCCACTGACAAGACTGTGCGAGCTATTTCACCAATAAATCTCAGTGCTCTCATTTGTTAAGTGGGTAAAAAAGTGCATACATTACATTATTGTTATGAGGATGCAATTAAATGGAAAGTGCTTAGTAAATATCCTCATACCATATCTTTGGAATTTGTATGACATTCAGACATTGCAACTGTGGGTGAGATTGTGTATGGCTGTGTTTATATGCATATATAAAGCACCTATTCATTTTTTTACTGTATTTCAATTTCATATCTCTTAATTTGTGAGATAACTACTACCTAAAATTTTCCTACAAATTTAGATAGTAATCCGAACTCTGTTTAATTCTTAAAGTTTACACATTAGAGACTATATTTATGTAGTTTGATTGTCTTGGTTTTGTTAGTCTTGCTTTTGACTATTTATTGAGGTAATGTTTGAGCTTTGTCAAAGAATAAACGTTACAGAATTCATCATCACTTTATACTTTATCAAATAACCATGAGTTTATTTATTTTTACCATCACAATTTAGTTGAGGAAAGAACATTTTATATGTATCTTAAATGGTAAAGTATTTGATGTCAATAGTGATTTTAATTGAATAAAATTATTTGGTTTATTGATAAAGATCTCTAATGTTATATTTATCATGTTAATTAGTTAAATAATCTTAGTGGATATCTAAAACTTTAAGAATTTTGAAGCCTAAAATATCCATCATTGTTGATTACAAGCAATTTCTCCTTGAATTTTCTAAAAAGTTTTATTAGTCCAGAGTAAATCTTTTGAAAAAGTGAAACAAATCGATTTCCTAAGAGACTGTACATCAGAAGGTGTTGAAGCAAACACATAAAAAAACTGACAGTGTATTTACATTTGCCTCAGGGGAACTGGTACTTCCAAATTTTGTGACAAAATTTAATACTTTGAAGGAAATTTGATCTTTCTGACAGTTCTACGAAGTTATCCAAAACAGCAAAAAAGAATGTTGCCACTTTCAGGAAGCCAAGAAAATCATATTATTAGAAGATAAGAAAACACGATGATTTTCTTTTCATGATATTCAATACGAGGTAACTTTGGTTCTAGAATTTCAGACATTTCATTTTGGCAACATTGTTTCATATTAATTTCTCTAATTGTTTTCAGTTATGCCATTTAGTTGTTATTGTCAGTGTCTTTTCATGAGCGAGGGAAGGGAAAAAAATAGAGAGGGAGAGAGGGTGGGAGGCAGGAAAAGAGAGAGGGAGTCATGCATACAGATATATCTTTGGAATTTGATAATTCACAGCAATTTTGTTCATAGTTGCCAAAGTTGGGAGCAACCAAGATGTCCTTCCACAGGCAAATGGCTAAATAAATGGGATCATTCATATAATACAATGAAATACTATTCATCAATACAGAGAAATGAACTTTCAAGCTATGAAAAGATATGGAGGAAACTTAAATGCATATTGCTAATGAAAGAAGGCGGTCTGAAAAGACTAGAGTGTATGGTTCCAACTACATGATATTCTGAAAAAGAAAACTATAAAGCCAGTAAAAAGATTAATTGTTGCCAGAGGTTAGAGAGAGGGAAGGATACTTGAATACATTGAGTACAGAGGATTTTTAGGGAAGTAAAATTATTCAGGATGATACTGTAATATTGTATACATGACATTATGCATTTGGTGAAACCCATAAACTGTACAACACAGAGTAAACATATTGAATCATCAATTGTAATAAATGTATTATGCTAATTCAAAACGTTAATAATAGGAAAATTGTAGTTTGGAGGAGGACTGTATGGGAACTTTCTGTATTTGTGTCCAAATTTTTATAACCCTAAATGTGCTCTAAGTAATAAAGTCCATTAATTAGAAGAAAAAAATAGAAATGTCCTGAGAACATATATACTGAGAAGACAATGTTTCTTAACCTTGAATCTATTGACCAAAGACAGTGTATCACAAATAAGTTTTAGGATGTTGACACAATTTCTGTATCTGTATGTAAATTTTCTGTCCTTGTAATTTTAAATTTTCATGAGATTCTCATTATAGACCTTGATCTCAAAATTTTAAAGCTCACACTAAATAGAAAAAAAATGTTAATATCAATATTAATTCTGAACTCTATAATTATTTTATTAAATATTTATACCTATTTTTTAAGCTAGTATATTCATGTAAAACACTTTTTCACAGATAGTTCACTTTTCTGAGTCTTGACACCATAATTTGGTTGTAGAAATTCTCTCCAAAACACTAAGTAATTAGTATATTAAAAAAGTCTTATCCAAATTCTGTAGTCATGTATTTACTATTGTTTTCCTTTTTAACACCATTGCCAGCACACATGACAGTTGTGACTTCTACAGTGATTTTTCTTTTCTCAGTTTAGAAGCATTGACATATCCTAAGTGATTTTTGGTAGATATACTTTCATCTAAACCTCAGTGTTCATGTCTTGAAGAATCCCAGCAGAGACATCATTTTGACTAAATAATAACTTGTTTTTTATGCCAGTTGGATGCACAAAAATATTAACTTCATATTTGATGTGACTGTGCTGGCAATAAAGGTAGATCATTCAAACTATTCTGATTAAAAGCTCTAAATGGAGTTACATAATGGTTTGGCCAGTGTAAATGTAAAATAAGCTATATGAATTGCTGCATATAAACTTAATCAACTTCATCTTGTTTATATCCAGGCTCCTCTCCAACTCATCAAGGTCATTTTGAGTTTTAACCCAATTTTTAAATGTGCTAATTGTCATATTAAATTTGGTGTCATCAGCAAATTTAATAACATACACTCAGGTTCATCACCCCAATCATTAATTTAAAAAATGTTTAATAGTAGCAGACTCAGTAATGACCCTTGCAAAATATACTTAGCACTTAAAATTTCAAAAGATGATACTGCATCATCCATTTCTTGACAACTTGTGCTTTGGTTTGTTAAAGAACTCTAAGCAACCAAAATCACAAAATACTTTCCCACATCAATATTGTGTATGTATATATAATTTTATTACATTATCAATTTGTGTTTATTTATCTATGTGTAAATGCTAGTGTCAGACATTTTGACTTTAGATTTTGAAAGGAATTGTGTCTATAACATTCCTTGCTGATACACTGAAATAAAATCATTTTTATTTGAAGTGCCCCAAATCAAATTATACCACCCACCGTTTTCTGTCTTATGCGACCTCACTTTTATAGTTCCCCTTACATGTAGAAACATTTAGCACTTGTTTCACAATGCCACCATGTTCAATTGCCCAATTATCTCATTATTTTGACCTTCAAAAAATGTATGATTTTTCACTCCATCTTTGCCAGACAAATACTGATATGGTCTTATCTCAAAACTCCTCATGAGTTATTGATTAAAAAAATATTATAGAAATACTTTTCTCTACTTTTTTTAAGAAATGAAAAGGGATATAAAAATACAGAGGTGATAGATATTAAAATGAAACATAAACACATATAAGCCAAAAATTTGGAAATATACAAATATGTAAAAATACAAAATATTAAAACTAACTACGAATATATAGTCTATTTCTGTATATTTAATTATTGACATTGAATCAGTTGAAAGCTTCCTCCCACCAATCATATAATAAAAAGTAAACAAAACATGTACACAAAGCAAGCCTCATTAAATTACAGATATATTCTTTAAAATATTTAAGGAAAATAATTCAAATCTCATTAAAATTTTTAAGGGACTATAAATGATAGTCTGGCTTTGAATATGCATACTATCAGGTGGTTATAACATCAGTGCCTAAAGTACTAAAGGACTATGGGAAAGGAAAAATTATAGGCTAACCACACTTCTTACATGTATTTGCAAAAATCCTAAACTAAACTTTATCAAACACAATTTAAAGATAGATTTTCAAAATTGTAAAACAGTCAAGGTGAGTATATTGTGGGCATAAGTTTATTCATTATTAGAAAATAATTAATATAATTATCACATTATTGATTGAAGGAGAAATCTCATATGATCAGCTTAATAATATATATATATATATATATATATATATATATATATATATATATATATATACATACAGATAATATATGGAATAATATCTATATACATAGATAATTATTTCCAATAAATAATTCAACAATAAATATTTAGAATTTTAAGAGAACACAGGTTTAATATTCAACCATATGTTCCTCAGCTCAGAACTAACTACCATAATTTGAATGGCTGGAGAGTCATAATATTTATTTAAAAAAATATCAAATGTCATCAACTGCACAGATCTTTGAGTTCTACTTTTGAACCCAAAGTCCGAGAATCATGACTACGCCATGCTTTGGCAGGTATACACGTATGCATCAGCTGTTGCCTATCTTGCTAATAATCTCACCTGGATTGGGATATGGATTTAGACTGGTTCTTAATCATGTCAATAATAAACTGAGGAAAATACAAATGTAGATGTGTTACCTCTCTTCTTTCTCCTCTTATCTCTCCTCTATCTGGTCAAATTTAAATACGCCCAAACACAAGTTTAAATAATTACCTCTAAGCCTAATAAACCGTACAGCTTCCTGGACTGCCCAAATAAGAAGTCCCTTAAAAGCAATAAGTAGAGAACCTGCCACATAGTTCTAATGTGGATGATATGATAAATATTACTTATGAAAATGTACAAAATTTCAAAGTAAAATACTAGCAAATATCCATAATGAATTTATGTATTTGTCTATTTTAACAGCTCTATTTCAGTCAAGGCCAAAAGCAAATGAAATACTCAAATTGGGTAACTGAGGAAATTTTAGTAAAGAGATTATTTACAAAGACATGAGCTCGTTGTAAGATCCCACAAGAGAATACAATGCCTTATATAATAACTCCTGAAAATCAGCTATGAACTATATCTAAGATGAAACAACTGCCTAGCACAATTGCGCAGAATCCAGAGAGAACTGTGAAAAGGGAATGGTCTCTGCTTTGGTAGAGGAATAGATCTAGATCTCATTGCCACACTATGATCAAGGTTGTTCTTTGTCATAGTTCATCCAGGACAGCCTTATACACAGCACAGAACACAGTGGAGAGAACACCTGGAAAAGATTCCAAAAGATATCCACCACTGCTGAAAAAACCCAACTGGTAAAATTAAATATATACACATATAATATAAAGACTTGTAAGAATAGGAATTGATGAGTGCTTCCTTGTGTATGTGTGTGTGTGTATGTGTGTGTGTGTGAATGTTTGTATGATTGTGAGTATTTAAGAGGGTATTAATGTTCAACATTTTTTCTGTGACAATTTAGTTATCTTTCTGTTTTTGTTTGTTTGTTTTTGTTTTTTTGTGTTTCTTTTTCTTTTTTGTTTGTTTGTTTGTTTGTTTTTTGGTGTTTTTTTTTTTTTTTTGTATTACAAAGACTGAAACTATTCTAGGGGCTAGGACATCTCAGTCATGGTCATCCTTTCCTTGCCACAGAGCTTAACATACATTTAAAATATTTTCCCACATCAGTGTTGTGTATTTGAAGACTGACCTCTCTTTGTCATTGCAAAGAATATTTTAAAAAATTATTTGAGGCTGGAAACCAAAGGAATGCCAGTGTAGATGATGCACATTGAAAAATAGAGGTTGCTGTAAGATCTAATGGCAGGGAAGAAAACGTCGATTACAAATGGCTTTGTAGGAATGATTATGATTTTGGACTTCATTCTAAATATGAAAGCGCCCACTAGATGATTCTGAATTGAAAGGTGACCAAATCGGACATACTGAAATGTGATCCCTTGGGTATTGTGTGGAAAGGAGACTCTTGGGGCAGAGCAAAAGTGGAAGCAGGGAGATTAGTTAATGGCTTTGTTGATACTCTAGGAAAGAGATGGTAGTGGCTTTGACCAGAGTGGTTGCCGTGGACGTGGTCAGATTTGGTTATGGGGTAGTAGAAAATATCAAAACATGTACTGATGGATATATTATATTTGATATTATTAAACATTTATATGAAAATTGTATTTTGAAGTGGTAATTGTGTCTGGATTTCCTGCCAGAGGTTCTGGATGAAGCTACAAACATATCTGTCACTAGCATATATATGCTAATGAAGAGGTAGTGAGAGAACTTTGGTAGAGAATAGAAGAGGAGCTAGGACTGTGCCCAGGGAATCAACAAACTTTAAAAGCTAGAAAATTAACAGGATCCAGCAGAGGATTCTGAGAAGTATCGACAAATAAAATAAATTAGAAATTTAAAAAGGAAATAGTATCTTGAAAAATTAAGGGAAAGTCAGTTTTTCAGAAAAGATGAAGTGATCAACTCTGTCAAGTGCCAGCGACAGGTTAAGTTGTAGACTTAGAATTGACCCTTGCATTTTGCATTATCGATGTCATGGGTGATTTTTGTCCAGAGATGTTTTGAGGGAGAGTAAGATCAAAAGTTGGACTACAAATTATTTGAGAAAGCATGAGAGAGGAAAGGAAGTTGAAATGGCATATACTACCAGGTAAAGCAGAGAAAATTGCCAGATAAAATTTTAAAAAGAAGGGCACAATATATTAAGTTGTAATTAGAAGAGCTTCAACTGGAATTGCAAATAGTGTTCAAAAGAGAAAAATATAAATATAGTATCCAAATTTATAGTTATTGCATTATATTAAAAAGGTAATATATATCTATAGCCCCACTTAAAGAGATCTATTCTTGAAAACTGCTCAATGCTATCATTTTATAGATAATATATTCATGCTTATATTTTGAGTCAGATTAATAATATAAATAAAATTAATATTCAAAGTAATATTTCCATTATTTTCTGTAGAGTTGAGAAGACTTTCACTACCACACATTTTTAAAACACAATTTATTTTTATTATTGAAACTTGCCTTGTAACATATTCATTGATACATAAAATATATTTAATATTCAAATACTAGATACTTAATTTTAATGTGTTACAATGCTAGAAAAACATAAGTGCATGCAATCTGATTATTTAATTGCATTTCAGTGGATTCATAACAAAAGTCTTATTTGGAAGAACAGAAAAATACAACAATAGAGATAGATACATAGGCCAGGCCAAGAGTGAGGCAGATATTATATCTAAATACATTTAATGGGACTATTATTTAATTCTTTGCCCTCATGGTACTTTGCAGTATAGACAATTATTTTATAACAATGATTCAGTATATTTATAACTATCTTTTGCATAGAAAACTATTGAAAAAAATTGAAAGTCAAAATCATTTGATGATAATTTATACCATTACTATATCAGCATTTTTCATGTAATAAATCATAAGCTAACACTTTTTAAAATTACATTGAATATGAATTACATACACTGTTTCCATTTAGCATATTACTAAAACTATGTTATCATTACTGATTTATTTTTCCATTAATTTCCAGCTAGAAACACAGAAGACTGTTTCTAGATATATTTCATCACACTTTATTTGCTAAAACTTTTTGAGATAGGTAGAGAATTGGACATATTAGTTTCTGTGGCAATTCTAAAAGAACCAGCTTTCTCATTATTTTAGTAAACAGGTCTTTACCTAGCAACCACTCTCTGGCCATATATATATATATATATATATATATATATATATATATATATATACACACACATACAACTGACTTGTTTTACATTTAATTGTACTCATGGGGATATATTAGTGAATGTAACTTTAATAAGGAACTTCTGATTCTCAGTACGTAATTTTCCCCTATTTTTCCTTAATTAATTTCCTATTATATTCCTTAATCATATTCAGCAGATATAATTTAATAAAATATTGTATCTACTGATCCGGAAGTCTACCATTGTGAAGCAAATCATATTCTTGATTATTTCAATATATATTCTTGAACACATATACAGAAACATACATAAATACACAAACATAGACACACAAACGTGAGTAATGCTTTTCATTAAAACATTTTCATTTTGAAATGATATATATGGTTTTAAAATTTTGACTTGCTTATTTTTATGTATGTTTTAGACACATAAATGAGTATATTTTAATATCAGTATAATTATGTCTTATCTGGGGAAAAAGTACACACACACACACACACATATACATATACAGGGTGCCAAAAAAAAATGTATGCACATTTTAAGAAAGGAAAAAAACTATATTAAAATTATAATATTTAATATATACTGATAACAAAAGGTGAATATAAGTCACGTTTGACTTCTGCAATTACAAGAGGTACTCAAAGTGGTTTCCATCAGTGTCTACACACTTCTGATTCCAGTGAACTACTACTTAAGCAACACTGACCAAAGTGTGCACTTGTATACATTTTTTGGCACCCCTCATTCATATATATATATATATGTATATAGTCACCAGGTGTGAAGTACAGCATAGGGAATAGAGTCAATGGTATTGTAATTGTTATGTTCAATGTCGAATAGGTAGTAGACTTGTTGGGGTTATCACTTTGTGAGGAGTATACATGTCTAATCATTATGTTGTTTTGCACACTTGAAACTAATAATACAAAAATAAATTTGCCTTTCCTCTTCATAAAAAACAAACTAGAAACTGGAGAATAAAGTCTTAACAAACTGTTAAAAAAGAAATTTGATTAAATATAAAACACACAGCTATTTAAGCTTAATTTTATAAATTCTGATTATATCTCTTGGGATCTAAATGGGTGTATATATATATATTTTTTGGCATCCCAGGTATATAGTATGTACCGGGGTGTAAAAAACAAGTATACACATGACTCGTCTTCATCTTTTGTTATCGATATATATTGAGTATTACAATTTTAATACAGTTTTTTCCTTTCTTAAAATGTATATATATGTTTTTGGGCTCTCTCTCTCTCTCTCTCTCTCTCTCTCTCTCTCTCTCTCTCTCTCTATATATATATATATATATATATATATATATATACACACACACATATTTATACAAATGCACATATACATATACATATACATATATATATATATATATATATATATATATATATATGCATGATGTGAACTTTTTGTTTTCTCATGGGCTCATAAGAAAGTACTTTATTGACCTACAATTTAACACACAAAACGCACACACACACTCACATTACTATGAAAACTTGACAGAATCATTTAGCTCTACAAAATTCACTTTTCTGAATTAAAGAATGTATGTTCCACCATGTTGATACTTTTACGATGAGAAAATTATAAAATATGTGAATAGTTTATTGGATGCAAAAGACTAAATATAATTTTTTATGTTACACAAATATACTTTTGTATGAAACAGTAGTTAAGAATCCTTCACATATGAAGTTGCAGAATGATAGACATGGTACACAAAAAGTAAGATTTTGAAAACCTACATTGAGGACATGAGAAAAAGTGTATTCAGGAATTTTAGGATAGTACCTAATAACACACTTGTTTTTCAAGCCCCTTAATTAAAAGTTACTTTTTATATATCATCCAGAGAGAGAACAGAAAGATATAATTAGAGGAAATTATTATTATTATTATTTTTTTGATGTTCATTCCCAGGAGAGGTGAAGTTAGGTCATTAGGGAAGCATTGTTCCAGGTTTCCCAGTATTGAAACTGCATTGAGACAGTGAGATATTAGTAATGAGGAAGAAGCTTGGTAAAAGACCCAATCTTATTTCAGATAGAGCTAAAATTATATCACCTTATTTTTTGTGGAAACTGTAGGTAGTGGGTCTACATAGCTTTCTATTCATGAGGAAATCAGCTTTCTTAAATTCAGTAGGGTAATAAATAATTATCACATTTTATTTGTTAAATAAACTCTGAGTTTGAAGCCATGGCTACACAATTCTAGTGAGGCAAATTATATTACTATATTATTTTACTATATCCCTTCAGATTTTAAAAGTTATATAAAATGGACATATAACTGCAGAAAATAAAATGTTATATGCAGATGAGGTATTTTTGCATGTGAAGGAAGCTCAAGATCACTGACAGAAAAATACTGAAAATATTAAATAAAATAAGTACATTGGGCATTCAAACTGTTCTCCAATTCCATATTACAGTGTATTTAAAATATTAAAACACACTTATTCTGTATTGTTGTGCCTGATATTAAGCTTTCTTATTGCAATGTAAGCGCCTGACATTAAGTTTTTAATTGCAGAGACTTCCATTTCAAAGATATTCATATTGAATAAACATATCGCCAGTTGTATGACACAGCTACCAGCAAAACAACTAGATAAGAAACTAGGTTACACCCACCCATGGAGTTCCCATTTTAGACAGCCCTGGCTAGCCTCAATAACTGACTGCTTGAGTGACTCTGCTTTTCCCTTCTGTGTCATAATTTGGCTCTCAGTCTTTAAATTCTCCAACTAAGACTGGATTCTAGAAGCCCTAAGCACCTTATACTGATGCTAATAAAGGCAAATCCTCTCTCCTTCTCTACGGTGGTGTTGCTGTGTGGCCTTCAGGCATGTCTGTACCTCCAGGACTTGTGAGTAATAAACCTTGTTTTTTCAAAGTTACCTGATATTTTTCTCAATTGCATCCTGCAATCATAACAGTAAGAATCACAATGGCCAGTCCAGTTATAATGTTGGCCCCAGTGATGATGGCGAGGGGAAGGTCTTTGGGACTTTCTGTGAATAAATGTAGCCTGGTGAATGCCTCAGGCACCCCTAGTCAAGAACATCATTATCAACAAGCTGGGGCCAACACTATATATATATAAATTTAAAATGCATCGCTGAGATCAAAAGTACAAATGAGACATTTCAAATTCAAGAAATTCTTGGAGGCCAACAAGCAGATGAAAAGATGTTCAAAGTCATTAATCATTAGGAAAATGCAAATCAAAAGCAAATAAACTATCATCTCTCACTCATTAGGATGGCTATTACCAAAAAAAAAAAAAAAAAAAATACGGAAAGTAATAAGTGTTAATAAAGATGTACAGAATTTGAAACACTTGTACACTGTTGGTAGAAATGTAAAGTAGTGCAGCCACTATGGAAAACAGTGTGACAATGACCCCCAAAATTAAAAATAAAAGTACTATATAATGTAACAATTCCCCTAGTTGGTATATATCCAAAAGAATTGAAAGCAGGACCTCAAAGAGATATTTGCGCACCCGTTTATAGCAGCAGTATTAATCACAATAACCATAATGTGAAGGCAACCCAAATGTTCCTCATGGATAAATGAATAAACAAAATGTGGCATATATACAATGGAATATCATTCAGCTTTAAAAGGGAAAGTCATTTGATGTATGCTATATTATGGATGAATCTTGAGGAAATTATGCTAAGTGAAATAAGACAGTCAAGAAAGGACAAATATTAGAAGATTCCACTTACATGAGATACTTAGAGTATTCAAGTCCATGAAAACAGAAAGTATAATGGTGGTTGTCAGGGACTAGAAATGAGAAGTGATTCAATGTGTATAAAGTTTTAGTTTTGCAAGATGAAAAAGTTCTGGGAGATTGATTGAAAAACAATGTGAAAATACCTAACACAACTGAACTATACAAATAAAAATGGTTAAGAGGGTAAATTGTACATTATGCTTATTTTACCAAAATTTAAAAGAAGGAAGAATGGAATGAAGGAAGGAAGGAAAGAAGGAAGGAAAAGGAAAAGAAAAATGAAACAAATGAAAGAAAGAAAGAGCAGGGGGAAGCTATAGTGTTGAGTAGTTATAAAACCAATACTATTGATTTTAGGGTTTGAATTCCTGGATGGAAGAAAAATTATGGATCAGGACATTTTGGGCATATTGAACTGTGATTACTACATAAAGACAGTGAATTAGAAAGGTGAATCCCTTTAGAAAAAATAAAGCAAAACAATTAAATTAAATTAAATTAAAAATACACTATGACTTATAGGCATTTATAAGCAAACACTTACAATTGAAAGACATGCAAAATATTTTAAAAATGTAAGTTCTTAGCTCTACAATTTTTGTACAGAATTCCTGCAATATATAAAATTGTCATTTTACACAGAGAATCAAATTTGTAAATATTCATGTAATATGTGATTATCTTTTGTTTCAGAAAATACTCCATTAAAATGTTGAATTTTATATAGAATTAGCTATTAATATGCTTTTAACATTTTTATAAATCAAAGCAATAGAAACAACACATTTATATAATTTTCTATTGTTATATAGCATTGAAATAATCTGTTTCAAAAAGAAAATAATAGTTACTAACAAAGATTTATAATAAATAATTTAACATTTTCACACATGAACTATTCCCATTGCTGCTAATGTTATTTTTCAATTTATGAAAATGTAAATGCCCTGAAGAAACATACACAAATAAAGTATTGACATTTTTTGCAAACTTAAGAAATAATTAGAATAAATCATCATAGTTGAGTCTTCATTTTATCTTTTGTTAAAACAGATTATTCACATTTTGAGGTTTGATATACGCAGGTTGCACGGATGACTATATTACAACATGCTCTACAAAAATACATTTTAAGCCTTGGAAGTTTAAAAATAGTTCTACTTATAATTAAACACTTCAAAATGGTAGGAAAATCAACAAAGAAAGCAATTGATTCCTCTAATTAGAAATAAGGGCTTCCTCCAAATATCCCAAAGTAAAATGTCAGACCCTAAAAATGGAAATGGTTCAAATCATGTCTTTACAAAATGTGACATGTTTTATTGTGATGCAGACAGCCATATCAAATCCAATCTATGTCAATCAAATTTTCCTTGTTTAATATTTTAAGCAATATGTTTCTAATCTGTTTAAATGAATATATTTCATCTAGCAACTACCTATAATACCTCTCTTACTCACTGACCCCAAAACCTATAATACCTATAATACCTCTAATACCTCTACCTGTAATACTTCTCTTACCCCCAAACAAACACTGTTTTCCTAAGCCTCATTAGAACATCTAATAGGTATGTTTTTGTTGTTTTCTTTTATACCTTTGGTTTCTGTTATCAAACTTCTTTTCTCTTAGTTTCAACTAACTTTGTAATATTTTTTCATTACAAGCCAATGATAACATTCTCTGAAATAATAGAAGAGGTAGAATTTCCCTCAGTAGCTAAACATTAAAGTAAGACTCCTTGATCAGTGCAGGAACGTTGTGTAAAATCTAGTTTAAAATGCCTGAAGTGTCTGAAGCATTATCTGCTAGTTATCACATGTGGTAACTATGCAAATTTCTTTGAGCAGATGTTGAGAAAGTAGTGAAATTCTATTGAATATGATCATTCAGAAGTTTGGTCTGGTCTTTGTAAATATAATCCAACATAAATGATGCATAGAGCCCCTAGCAGTGTACCTTATGTGCCGCAGCCACATCCAACAGCCCTTGGCACAAGACATCTGGAAGTATATGCCACTGTATTTGACTAATTTTTCTCTAAATTCCACCTTAAAATTGCTATTTATTCCAAGAAATTCAGAAGAGCAGACACACACATACACACAGAGCTGGAATGAGGAATTTCATATTTAGTAATATATGTTATATATTATTATACACATTAAACAAAATATATTTAATATATGGTAATATACTTTTGTTTGGTGAAATACTTGCACATAAATTTTAGATATGACAATAATTCTGTTTTATATTATTCCCTGTTGCTATTTTTTAGATGCTTGAATTATTTTTTTTTTCTTTTTAATTTTATAAAGCTTCAGCTGTTAATCAGAAATATCAATTAAGCATATCTTTGGAAAAGATCCAAGATGGCGGAGTAAACATTGTGCCTGTTTCCTTCAGTGAACACATTAAAATTACAACTAAATTATGGAAAAATCAACCTGGAGAACCATCTGAAATCTGGCTGAACAAAAGTTTTATAAATAAGGATATAAGAAGAAACCATGTGGAGATTAATAAGAGGAGTAGAGATGCAAAACAGACTGGCCCCAAATCTCTGTGTGACAATTGAGAACTAGGAGAGATACCTCAGCCAAAGACATCCCTGGAGGAATGAGAGACCTCAGCCCCACAACAGTCTCCTGAGTCCTGGTACCGGGAAGAGAAGCCCCCATAACATCAGGCTGTGAAAAATAGTGGGGATTCAGACAATCTGGGTGGGTTGGGAAGCTGCAGGAAACACTGATGTCCTTTTAAAAGGATCTCACACAGACTCTCTCACTTGCAGACACTCACCTTGAGCTCTGGCGGAGTGACAGTAACTCGGGGGGCATTGAAGCAAAGGATGGAGGATAGTTGCCATTTTGCCTTCATGGCGTCCTCCTTCCCTGCAACCAACAGGTGGGCACCATCTTTCCTGTATTGAGACGTCCCCCAAGGCCAAATCTGAATCTGATTGGCCTGGTGATCTCTGATGCTCCACCCTGCTGACACCCTGAGACACCCCACTCCCCTGCCCCACAGCTCACACAAACTGGAGGCATTTTTACTGACAGAAGCCAGTCCCGCCTATATTACACTTATTTTTTTAAAAACTCTCTGAGTCCACAGGACCCAGGCAGGTGACTGCTGGCTTTGGTATATTCTGAGATTCTTGCTGAGTACCTCCAGGCTCAGCACTAGCACCAAACCAGAGTCTACATTAAGCTATTGACCACAACTCATCCCACTCTGGTGACTCCCAGAGACACTGACTCATTCAACTCGTGTATCATATGAGGTTTTATCAAGGGCTGAACCTTAAGGGAGCCAGCAGGTGGCAGCAGGTCTCAGGGTGTCCTGGCTTTTTGTGAAACTACCACAGACCTGGTAACAGTGGCAGCCATCATCAGTTCATGATATGACCTCTCCCACCTGCCTCCAGGTTAGTACAGCCAGCAAACAACCACAGATCACTTTGAAGCTCCTATCAGGAAGTCCCCAGCCGATCAGGGCAGTGGATGACCTGGGCCTGCACCAGAGTCCCTTGCAAGAGGCTCCAGAACCAACATACTTGGAGGCTGGCTTCAGCCCACAGCAGAGCACAACCCAATTAGTCCCACAGGTGGCACACTCAAAGGACAGTTTCAATAGGCACCAGAATCTCACATAGTGTGGTAAGCTCCCTGCACAGCTGCCTATAATTTGTGGACATGGCCAAACCCCACAGCCAATCAGTCTGAGGGTCAATGCCACCAACAGATATATCGATAGCAATCAAGGCTCTTCTCTGACAGGTGGGCACACACAACCCAAACAAAGAACACTACCAGGGCCCTACAGGACACCTAATACATAAGGCCACCCGGCCAAAACTGGAAGACATAGCAGATCTACCAAATACATAGAAACAGACACAGAGAGGCTGCTAAAATGAGGAAACAAAGAAATGAGTCCTAAATGAAAGAACAGGAGAAAACAGAAAATGAACTAAATGAAATGGAGGCAAGCAACCTATGAGAGACAGAGTTCAAAACAATGGTGAGAAGGACACTCAGGGAACTTAGTGAAAACTTCAACAGAGAGATATCAAGCATAAAAAAGGACAAAGAAACCATAAGAAAAAAAAACAGTCAGAAGTAAATAATAAAATAACTGAAATAAAGAATGAAGTACAAGAAATCTGATTAAATTCTAGTCTTCAACCAGAAGATTAGATTAAGCAGAGGGTTGAATTAGCCTTTGGAAGACAAAGTAGCAAGTAAAACCCAATCAGAACAGCAAAAAGAAAAAAAAGACTCCAAACAAATGAGACAACTGGGACAATACTAAGGAGAAAGACATTCAAATCATAGTGGTACCAGAAGGTAAAGAGAGAAATTAAGAGATTGAGAACCTATTTGAAAAAATAATGACTGAAAATGTTTCTAAACTGGTGAAGGAAATAGACATACAAGATCTGCCAATTAAGTTTGCAAACTCATCCTAGAAAAAGTGCTACATAGCTCATTGCTGAATATCACTACGATGACTCCCCTTGGGAAACTATGCACTGATGCCAGCACCTAGTGCATCCTTTACAGCAATTTTGGAACTCATTTTCTGGACTGGCCATCAGGGCTGCCATGGTATTACATTTGATGTCCTGAATGTCATAAAAATGGCTTCCTTTCAATATTTCTTTTTATCTCTGGGTAAAGAAAGAAGTCACTGGGAGCCTGATCAGGTGAGTAGGGAGGGTGTTCCAATACAGTTATTTGTGTACTGGCTAAAAACTCCCTCACAGACAGTGCTGTGTGAGCTGGTGCATTGTCATGATGAAAGAACCATGAATTGTTGAATAGTTCAAATCAACTAACTTTTTCATGCAGCCTTTTCAGCACTTCCAAATAGTAATCTTGGTTAATGGTTTGTCCAGTTGGTACAAATTTATAATGAATAATCCCTGAAATATCAAAAAAGGTTAGCAACATCATTGCAGTAAGTTTGTGAACTTAATTGTCAGACCTCGTACAAGTCCAAGAAGCACAGTTACAAACAAGATGAACCCAAATAGGCCCACACCAAGAAAGATCATAATTAAAATATCAAAGATTAAAGACCAAGAAAGAATCCTAAAGCAATAAGAAAAAGAAAACTAGTTACTTACAAGGGAGCTCCCGTAAAACTATCAGCAGATTTCTCATCAGAAACATGGCAGGCTAGAAAGGAGTGGCCAGAAATATTCAAAGTAATGAAAAACAGGTGCCTACAACCAAGACTCTACCCAACTAGGCTATTATTTAAGATTGAAGGAGATAAAAGGGCTTCCCAGACAAGAAAAAGCTAAAGGGATTCATTACCACCAAGCAAGTATTAAAATAAATGTTAAAAGCTCTTCTTTAATCAGAAGAAAGGAGAAAACAAACAAACAAAGTTCAAAAATATGAATAATAAAATGGTAATAACTATATACCTATCAATAATCACTTTAAATGTAAATGGATTAAATGTTCCAAAACAAATACATTAGGATAGCTGAACAGATATGAGGGGGAAAAAAAACAAAAAAACAAAAACATGAATGTGCTGTCTACAAAAGACCCACCTCAGATAGAAAGGCACATGTACTCTGAAAGTAAGTAGATGGGAAAATGTATTTCATGAAAATGGAAAAGAGAAAAAAGCTGAAGTAGCAATACTTGTATCAGAAAAAAAATAGACTTTAAAAATGAACACTATAATAATCAATAAAGAAGGACATTGCATAATAATAAAGGGATCAATCCAACAAGAGGACATCACCCTAGTAAACATTTATAAACCCAACATAGGAGCACCTAAATATATAAAACAAATGTTGACTGACACAAACACAGAGATCAATAGTAACACAATCATAGTAGGGGACTTTAACACCCCACTGACACGGATGGACATATCTTTTAGACAGAAAATCAACACAGAAAAAGTGACCTTAAATGACACACAAGACTAGATGGATGTAATTGATATTTTTAGAGCATTTCACTGAAAAGCAGCAGAAATATATTATATTCTAGTGTGTGTGGAACATTTTCCAAGACAGACCACGTTAGATCACAAAACTAGTCTCAATAAATTTAAAAAGTCTGAAATCATTTCTGACCATTTCTGACCAAAACTAGAAATCAATTACCAGAAACAAACAAAAACAACAACAAACAAACAAAAAACCTGAAAAACTCATAAATACATTGAGGCTAAATAGCATGCTACTAAATAAACAAATGGTCAAAAATTAGATCAAGGAAGAAATCAAAAGATCCCTTGAGAAAAATGAAAATGAAAACACAATGACCCCAAATCTATGGTACACAGAGAATGCAGTCCTCAGAGGGAAACTCATAGTAATGCCGGCCTATTGAAGAAATAAGAAAAATCTCAAATAAACCATCTAAATTTACGCCTAATTTACTAGAAAAAGAATAGCAAGCAAAGCCCAAAGTGAGTACAAAGAAGGGAATAATAAAGGTCAAAGGAGAAATAAATAAAATAGAGACCAAACAAAACAAAACAAAACAAAAAACTATACAAGATCTATGAAACGAAGAACTGCTTTGGTTTTGTTTTTTTGAAAGATAAACAAAACAGACAAACTTTTAATCAGGCTCATCAAGGAAATAAAAGAGAGGACACAAATAAAACCAGAAATGTAAGAGAAGTGAAAACAGATACCACAGAAATATTAAAAAATAATAATAAGAAGAAAATACTATGAGCAACTATATGCCAACAAATTGGACAACATGGGAGAATAGTTAAATTCCTAGAAGCATTCAATATACCAAATCTGAATCAAGAAGAAACAGAAAATCTAAACAGATCGATTACTACCAACAAAATTGAATCAGTAATCAGCAAGCTCCCACAAACAAAAGTCCTGGACCAGATGATTTTCAAGGTGATTTTTACCAAACATTTAAAGAATAATAAACACCTATTCTTTTCAAACTATTCCCAAAAATCCAAGACAAAGGAAGTATCCCAAGGTGATTTTATGAGGCCACCGTTACCCTGATCTCCAAACCAGACAAAAACACAAATAATTAAAAACATACACCATGTACATGGATAGGAAGAATTTTGTGACCTAATATGTGGTCTATCTTGTAAAATGTTCCATACACACTAGAAAAAGGTCCATACTACCCAAAGCAATCTATAGATTCAATTCTATCCCTATCAAAATACCAATGGCATTTTTTTTTTTTTACAAAAATAGAACAAATAATCCTAAAATTTATATGGAACCATAAAATACCCTAAACAGCTATGGCAATCTTGAGAAGGAAGAACAACGTTGGCAGTATGCTACCTGATATCAAATTATACTACAAGTCCTTAATAATTGGATCACCATGGTATTGGCATAAGAACAGACACATTGATCAATGAAAAAGAATAGAGAACCCAGAAATAAATCCATGCTTATACAGTCATTTAATCTATGACAAAGAAAGCATCAACTTAGATTGTGGTAAAGACAGTCTATTCAATAAATGGTGCTGGTATAACAGACAGATACATATAATAACAAACATAAAAATGAAAATGGACCACCATCTTACTCCATATACAATAATAAACTCACATTAAAGACTTAAATGTATAACTTGAAACCATAAAACTCTCAGAAGAAAATGTAGGAGGTAAACTCTTAGATATTACCCTTAGTAATATTTTTACTGATATATCGCTTTGGGCAAGGGAAAGAAAATTTAAAAAAAATTAAAACAAAAGAAATGGGACTAGATCAAACTGAAAAATTTTTCACAACAAAAGAAACCATCAACAAAATGAAAAGGCATCCTACTTCATGAATGGGAGAAGATATTTGCAAATGATACATCTGATAAAAGATTAATATCCAAAAGGTATTAAGAAAAAAAAAATCATACAAATCAACACCAAAAAAACAAACAATCTAATATTTAAAAAATGGTCAGAGGACCTGAACAGACATTTTTCCAAAGAGGACATTCAGGTGGCCAACGGACATATGAAAAGATGCTCAACATCATTAATCATCAGAGAAATAAAAATTATAAGACGTTGAAGAGAGAAATAAAAACCACAATTAGATACCATCTCATTCCTGTTAGAATAGTTACCATCAATAAATCAGCAAACAAGTGTTCAGGGAGGGTGTGGAGAAAAGGGAACCCTCATGCACTGCTGGTGGGACAGTAAATTGGTGCAACCACTGTCAAAAACGGTATAGAGGTTCCTCAAAAATTAAAAATAGAACTATCTTATGACCCAGCAATTCCACATCTGGGTATTTAACCAAAGAAATACAAAAGACAAATTCATATATGAATTAGTCTTTTGTATTTGTGCATATATGCATATATATATATATATATATATATATATATATATATATATATGAATTAGTCTTTTGTATTTTTGTATGCACCCCTATGTTTTCTGCAGTGCTATTCAAAACAGCCAAAATATGGAAACAACTGCAATGCCCATCAATAGATGATTTGAGCACCAAATTTTGGTACATTTATACAATGGAGCATTACTCTACTATAAAGAAGAATGAAATCTTATGATTTACAACAGCATGGGTAGACCTAGATTATATATAATGCTAAGTGTAATAAGTCAGACTGAGAAAGACAAATACCGTATGATCTCACTTATATGTGGAATTTAAAGAACAGAATAAATGAGCAAACAGAACAGAAATAGACTGATACAGAGAACAAACTGATGGTTGCTAGATGGGAGGGAGGTTGGGGGATGAGTGAGAAAGATGAAGGGATTAGGAAATGCACATTGGTAGTCTCAAAATAGTCATGGGGATGTGAAATTCAGTATGGGGAATTAGTCAATAATGTTGTAAAGACTATGTATGGTGTCAGATAGGTACTAGACTTATTGGGGGGATCACTTCATAAATTATATAAATGCCTAACCACTGAACTGTATACCTGAAACTAATACAAAATAATATCTAATGCCATCTGTCATATATATGTGTGTGTGTGTGTGTGTGTGTGTGTGTGTGTATGTATGTATTCAAAGTGTATATATATGTGTATATATATATATATATATATATATATATATATATATATAAAATTTATATATATGTGTGTGTGTGTGTATATACACACACACACACACACACACACACACACACACACATGCACAAACACAAATACTCACAGAGGTTGCCAAAAAATTTATACACATTTTAAGAAAGGAAAAAGCTATTTTAAAATTGCAATACTCAATATATACCGATGACAAAAGATGAATACAAGTCAGGTTTAACTTCTGCAATTACAAGAGGTGCTCAGAGTGGTTTACATCAGTGTCGACATACTTCTGATTATGGTGAACTACTGCTTGGGCAATGTTGAACAAAGTGTCCACTGTATACATTTTTTTGGCACCCCTGGTATATATATTATCACGGGATATGAAGTACAGCATAGGGAATACAGTCAATGTTATTGTTATAGTTATGTTCGGTGTCAAATAGATAGTAGACTTGTTGGGGTTATCACTTTGTGAGGAGTGTAAATGTCTAATCCTTATGTTGTTTTGTATACCTGAAACTAATAAAAAAAATAAGTTCATCTTTCCTCTTCATTAAAAAAAAAAAAAGAAACTGGAGAATAAAGTGTTAACAAGCTGAAAAAAAAATTGATAGAATATAAATCATACAACCATTTAAGCTTAATTTTATAACTTCTGCTTATATCTCTTGGGATCTAAATGGGTGTATTAGTTCTGTTAATTCCTATAAGAGGAGTGAGTTTTGGGTCTTGGTCATATTATATAACAGCTCTCCCCCAAAAACTGGTAGGTGATAATTTATACTGGACTTTCTACTTATTATCAGTTGATACAACATAGTCATGAACTCAATAAAATATCATGTTAATTTTTTCTTTGAGTATTAACAAATATATAATTGACTAATTTAATATTTTGAAATAATATTGATTAGAGTTGTGATTAATTTGATGGCAAAGTGGACTCTGTCATCAAAGCAATTTATCTTTGCATTACTGTTCTTTTTTTTTATTCAGTATAGAGGAGTAGAGTACTATGTCTTTTAAGGTTGTTGTGAGAAATTGAAAAGGTTGGCTGAATTCCTGGCAAATTATAAGCATACAGTCAATTTTACATTGCATATTATCTAGTACATGAAACACATATACATCAGTTGCAATGGTGAGAAAATGAACTGTCCCAGACCATTACAGTTCACCTTAGTTTTAGATATTTGTTGACAGGCAAAAAACAACATGCACTCTTAATAGCCACAATAATTTTAAATGTAAATTATCAACCAAAATACTAAGCGAATCAGGTCACCTAGTTTGTTCCATATATGTATGGAGGAGAGGTTGATCAGAACATCATATATATATATATATATATGTATATATATATATATATACATGCATACATATATATGTATATATATATACATGTATATATGTATATACATGTATATATATTTATATATGTAATATATATATATAATTTGTTGTTATACTATACAGTAGTATAGTATCATTGCATATCAATAGTGACACAGAAACTAAATTATTTATTTATTTTCTTTGTAGTAAAGGTTTACTTATAAGTATCCATTACTTATAATTGTCTGATGTTATACACATTTAACACAATGTATTTATGCAATGAAAATATTTTATTATGTAAATCACAAAGTTGATTACTATATAGTAAATATACAAAACTAAGACTTTGAAAATTATAACTCTAACCAAATATATTTCTTAATATCTCACAATAATTTGTTGGAATTATATATATATATATATGTATATGTATATATATATATATATATATATATATATATATATATATACTCAATACAGTCCACAGTTATTGAAATTGTTATTTCAATTGAAGTACTGTTTATACAAATGGTATCTCTCTATAAAACAAAACTCTTTGGCTATGTTAAACTGTGTGAACAACAGTAGCTTAAAGATAGAAATAAAAAATAGAGTTAGACAAAAATACCAAAAATGTGAATCATTTTGGCATTTTGAGAACAGTCTAGCAATACTAATTTACAAATATGATATTTGTTATAGTTGGTTCCAAGAACATATTTAATATCTAATAGGTTAGTCATGGATAAATTGTAGTACTTCGATTTGATTTACTAGTACTAGGAAAATGAGTATGGAAATTGGTTTCCAAAAGTGCTGAAATGAGAGGCTTATGAAAGATTGAATGGCTCTGTATTTCTTACATGTTAATTTAGTAATGCATTTCGATTATGTGATATAATAGAAAGAATCATTACCACTAGTTGAACTAATATTAGAATCTAATGCATGTATATTAAGTCCCTGTAAAACCACTCATACTTGCTTCTTTTGAAACTTTTACTACCATGTCCATCTTTCAAGAAGGAAATGGAGAGAAATGATACCCACCACTCCAGTCCTGACTGGGAATCAGAGAATAAGTGCATGTATGATAATAAAGCCAGTGTTAGAAAATAATTTTTAGGTCCCCAAAAAATATTATTTACATTTTGAGTTTCACTAGAAACAGGAAAAAAAAAAAAACAACTCTATTAAAACACTCATCAAATATGTAAAATTATCCCTTTAAAGTTTCCTTTCAGAAGACCTATTGCCTAAATCCTGATTTTAGTGTTTTATGATGCTATATTCAAAAGTTCATTCAGGAGAGATCCAAGATGGCAGAGTAGATAAACCCTGTGTCTGCGTTCTTCCGTGAACACATTAAAATCACAGCTAAATTATAGAACAATTAACCTAGGGAACCATCTGAAGTCTAGCCAAATAGAAGTCCTTCAACTAAAACTATAAAGAAGCCACGTGGAGCCTGGTAGGAGGAGGGGAGACGGAGAACAGGCCCCACACCTGCATGTGGCAGTTGAGAATTAGGAGTGATATCGTGGCTGCCTTGGTTCCCCCTGGAGGAACAAGGAACCCCAGTCCCCACACCAGGCTCCGCAGCTCGGAATACTGATGCGCAGAAGAGGACCACCAACAATATCTGGCTGTGAAAAACAGTGGGGATTCTGTCTGTTCAGGTGGGCCTAAAGGCAGCAGGATACCCACACATCCTCTTAAAAAGCCCATGCACAGACCCACTCACTCACTCACAGACACTCACCTTGGGTTCCAGTGGAGAGACGGTGACTTGGGGGACTTTGGAGACATATGAGTGGTTGGGCAGACTGAGGCTTGTGCCTTGGAGGGAGGACTGGATGACAGTCATCATTTTCCTGGGGGGAGTGGTTCATCTTCCTCCAGCCAGCAGGTAGCTGCCATCTTTAATGTGTTGAGCCCTCCTCCACAGGCCAAATCTGAATCTGATTGGCCTGCTGAGCTCTGATGCTCAGCCCTGCTGGGAACCTGCCCCACCAAAATTGCACACAGCTGGAGGCACTTTTTCAATGAGCATCCAGCCCCACCTGCTTTGCACGCTTTCTTGGAAACCCATCAGAGTCCAGCAGGCCCTAGGTGGGCGGCAAATTGCCACAGTGTGCTCTTAGACATTTGCTGAGTCACTCCAGACTCAGCACTGGCATCAAACCACAATATACATTAACCTGGTGACCACTATTCTTCCAACTCTAATTACTCCCTCAGATCCTGCCTCACTCAACTCATGGACTTAAGGGAGACGGCAGGTAGCAGCAGGCCTCCGAGTGTCCTGCCTTTTGTGAAGCTACCCCAGACCCAGTGCTGGTATCAGCTATCCTCAGTTCACAGTGTGGCCTCTCCCACATGCCTCCATGGTTAGCACAGGCAGTGAACAACTACGGATTGCTTTGTAGCTCCTACCAGATAGCCCCCAGCCAGTCACAGGCAGATGGTGACTGGAGCCTTCACTGAAGCCCCTTGCAAGAGGCCCCAGAACTAACATACTTGGAGGTTGGCATCACACCACAGCAGAGCACCACCCAATTAGCCCACAAGTGCACACCCAAAGGGCGATCTCAACAGCCACCAGAGCCCACCTGGGTGAATCACACTCAATGGGGTAAGCCTCCCACACAGCAGCCCATAAGCTGTGGAAATGTCCAAACCATACAACCAGTCAAATTAAGGGTCAATCCCACCCACTGATGTACAAAGAGCAGTTAAGTCTCAACAATAACAGAAGGGAGGGCACACAAAACCCACACAAGGAGCACTCCTGGAGAACCTGGCCAGGTGGTCAGGGAGATTGTGCTGCTGGGCCTCACAGAACACCTACTACATAAGGCCACCGGCCAAGACTGGGAGTCATAGCAGAGCTACCTAACACATAGAAGCAAACACACAGAGCTGCCAAAATGGGGAAACAAAGAAATGAACCCCAAATGAAAGAACAGGAGAAAACTCCAGAAAATGAACTAAATGAAATGGAGGCAAACATCCTGCCAGATAGAGTTCAAAACAGTGGTTATAAGAATACTCAAGGAACTTAGTGAGAACTTCAACAAAGAGATAGCAAGCATACAAAAAGGACATAGAAACCTTAAAAAATGTCGGTCAGAAGTGAAGAATACAATAACTGAAATGAAGAATGCACTAGAAGCAATCACCAGAAGACTAGATGAAGCAGATGACTGAATCAGCGATTTGGAAGATAAGGTAGCAGAAAACACCCAATCAGAACAGCAAAAAGAAAAAAACATCTGAAAAAAAATGAGGATAGTTTAAGAGACCTCTGGGACAACATCAAGCATAACAACATTCACATGATAGGGGTACCAGAAAAAGCGAGAAAGCAAGAAATGGAGAACCTATTTGAAGAAATAATGACTGAACACTTTCCTAATCTGGTGAAGGAAATAGACATACAAATGCAGGAAGTGCAGAGAGTCCGAAACAGAAGGAACCCAAACAGGATCACACATGGACACATTATAATTAAATGGCAAAGGTTAAAGACAAAGAGAGAATCCTAAAAACAGCAAGAGAAAGGCAACTAGTAACTAATAAGGGAGCTCCCATAAAACTGTCAGCTGATTTCTCAATAGAAAATTTGAAGGCCAGAAGGGACTGGAACGGAATGGTCAACATGATGAAAAGTAAGGACCTATAATGAAGAGGACACTACCCCGTAAGGCTCTTATTTAAAAATGAAGAAGAGATAAAAGGCTTCCCAGATAAGAAAAAGCTGAAGGAGTTCATCACCACAAAACCAGTATTACAAGGAATGTTAGAGTGATTGCTTTAAGACAAAGAGTCTTCTTTTAAAAAGAAAAAGAAAAGAAAAGGGCTCTCCCTTGCTCACTCGTTCCCTCTCTCCCTCCCACCTTCCCTCCCATGTGTGAACACAGAAGGCAGCCCATTACAGGCCAGGAAGAGAGCCCTTACTAGAAAGTGGCAATGCTGACACCTTGATCTTGGACTTCAAGCCTCCAGAACTATAAAAAAATAAAGTCCTATTGTTTAAGCTAAGAAAAAAAAAATCAGAATTACGAATAAGAAAATGGCAATAGCTACATATCTATCAGCAATTATTTTCAATGAAAATTGATTAAATGCTTCAATCAAAACACAGAGGAGGGCTGAACAGATAAGGAAACAAAACCCTTACATATGCTGCCTACAAGAGACTCACTTCAGATTGAAAGACAAAAGCAGACTGAAATTAAAGGGATGGAAAAAGACATTACATGAAAATGGAAATTAAAAAAAAAAAAAAAAAAAACACAGAAAAATCTAGGGTAGCAATACTTATACCCAACAAAATAGAGTTTAAAACAAAGGCTATAAAAAGAGACAAAGACGGACCCAGTAATCCCACTGCTGGGTTTTTATCAGAAGAAACCCAAAATGTTACTTCAAGGGGATGTGTGCACCCATATGTTCATCACAGCATTGTTTATAATGGTCAAGATGTGGAGGCAGCCTGGGTGTCTGTGTGTGGAAGAATGGATAAAGAGGAGGCGGTACACATATACAATGGAATTTTCCTCAGCCATGGATAGGAATGGGTTCTTGCCATCTGTGGCAGCATGGATAGACCTAGATGGCGTTGTGCTGGGTGGAGTATATCATACAGAGAAAGACAGATGCAATGAGATTTTGCTTACATGTTGAATTTAAGAACAAAATAAACAAATAAAACAGAAACAAACTCATACATAGAGAAAACATTTTGATGGTTGCCAGATGGGAGGGGGGTTAGGGGTGTGAGTGAAAAAAATGGGAAGGGATTAAGAAGTGCAAATTTGTTGTTACAAAGTAGTTATGGGGATGTAGGGTATAGCATAAGAAACATAGTTAATAATATTGTAAAAACTATGTATGGTGTTAGATGGGTACTAGATTTGTTGGGGTGATAGATGGGAGAGGTTTGGGGGGCAGGTAAAAATTGGTAGTTAAAAAATAGTCATGAGGATGTAAACTTAAAGCATAGGGAATATAGTCAATAATATGGTAATAACTATGTACAGTGCTAAGTGGGTACTAAACAATTCAGGGGGATCACTTCTTAAATTATATAAATATCTAACCACTATGCTATACCCCTAGAATTCATATAAAATAATATTGAATGTCAACTGTAATTGAAAAATTAAAAAAGGGGTGGAAAGGTGAAGGGGAATAAGAAGTTCAGATTTCCAGGTATAAAGCAAGTAAGTAATGGGGATGTAATATACAGCATGGGGAATATAGCCACTAATATTGTGATAGCACAGTATGGTGTCAGATGGTTGCTGGACTTATCATGGTGATCACTTCTTTGGGTACATAAATGTTGAATAACTATGGTGTACCCCTGAAACTAATATAATATTGTATGTTAGCTACATTTTTAAGAAAAATCTTTAAAAAATTCATTCAAATTGCCTCATTATGCTTTAAACAAGCAGTGTTTATTTCTTTATTAAAATGTTTAGGCATTATCTTAAGCTGTTGCAACTGCTATAACAAAATACCACAAACTATGTAGCTTATAAGCAGCAGAAATTGATTTCTCACAGTTCTGGAAACTGTAAGTCTGAAACCAGGGTACAGCATGGTCAGCAAGTGTGGCGTCCTGCACGACAGGAGCTGTGAGAAGCAAGAAGGGTGGCACAGGGTTAAGAAAGACAGTAGCCAAGAAGAAAGTGTAAGCGGGGCAAAGGGACTCAAGCCTCAAAGACTAAGACCCAAATAGGACCAATGCGTAGTTTTTATTAGTAAACAAATAAGGAAGTAAAGCTTGTTAATCAAAGTCCCCATTGTTCTCCAGCATGTACTGTGCCTTCACACCCACGCAGAGCCGCAGGGGATGGAGTCATTGTTCTGAAACCTTCCATTGAAGGGGAGGGACTCATTCTATTGGGTCTGTTTGCTGAAACACCCCTCAAGGAAGCTTTACTGATATCTTTCCATTGGCCTCAGTTTGCTGAGACACTCCCTTGTGATACCCTGGGAAAGACATTGGGGAACAAACGGTTTGGCAACTATAAGGCAATAAGCAAGTGTCCGTTTTTGGGTATCACAGACTTCATGTTGTATCCTCATATGGCAGAAGGGGCTAGTGAGTTCTATGGGGTGTCTTTTATAAGAGCACTGATTCCATTCAGGAGGGCTCCAGCCCCTTGACGTAAGCACCTGCCAAACACACCCCTAATGCCACCACATTGGACAGTAGGATTTCAATTTTTGAATTTTGGGGAAGAAAGAAAGACCACAGCAGGCTTTTTTCTTGCTTGTGTACATTCTGACATATGTTTAAATAACTTGAATTCTATATATCTATTTATATAGAAACAGATATGGATATTGCAATTGGAGAATAGGACAGAAAAAATAAGAAAAAACTTTTGAAATACTGTAAGACAATTTAGAGGGTAAGTTGAACTTATATGTCTTTTTTAATTTTTGAGGTATACAAAGCAACATTAATACACATTTACACCCCTGACAAAGTGATAACCTCCCCAATCTATACACCTCTGACATCATATATAGCTGTTAAAATACCATTGACTATATTCTCTATATTGTACTTTACATCTCATATAATATGTATACACATTATCATTGGCATATAATATTATTCTATGTCAGCTTCAGGTGTATAGTGCAGTGGTCTTGTATTTCTTCTTGATTGATCTCTCTTGCTTTTTGTCTTCTCTCTCTCTCTCTTTAAATATAAATATAAATAAATATATATATATATATATATAATATAAATATATATATATATAATATAAATATATATATATATATTTTTTCCTACAACATACTTCCTTGAATTTCTGACTTTTTCTTTTTGAATTTTCACCTCATGTCTTTTGCACATACTCCATAGCAACTATCCCCATGGTCAAATACTCAGCATCCTCTACTCGTTTTCCTTATACTTTGTACATGGCAATTCTCAGGTGGGTCAACTGCTCCTCATGAAGAACCCAAACAGAAAATAATACCTACCTTGAAGAGCTGACAGATATTTGTGTGGATCAACAGAAATTATGATGTGAACATATAAACTTTTCAGAAACTCCACAAATAATAGTAGTATTAATAGTAGAAATTATCTTTGGATTTGGTCAATTTATAAGTAATTCTTTAGTACGATGGTGCATTTTCCAAATTGATTTATTTAGCCTACAGTTGATTGTTTATTCTGGGTACAGTATTCCAATTTTAAAATAATTCCTCCCTAAGATTTTGCAATTTAAAATCCAGTGTTGCCAAATATGACACCAATATGAAACTCATTCATTAATTTCTACTTCTTTTTTGATCCTCCCTATATCAAATTTATTACAGTTTATAGAAGAAGAAGAGCATCACTTTGGTGGACCTCAGATAAAAATGTGCATGTCAGATGACTCCAAATTTTTACCACTCTGAGTATGTCCACCAATGATCACGAAGCACTGTGAGTATTGATTTGGGGTTTATAAATACATTTTAGTGAGTAGGCACACACTTCTGTAGAAAATCTGTGAACAATGCAGGTAGACTGTATACATTACCATCTGAGAGCTGCTGTGGTAAGCAGGCATATCCCTCAACTTAAAAGAACCCTGGGATGGAAACTAGATAATTGGGCTTCCAAGTCTCTTGTCTTACCTCTTCTGTTTATCAACATCAACCAGCAAACTTTAACAAAATGTTTTATACTTTATACAGATCTCCAGATTAGAATTGTTGCCAGAATTTAAATACCATACTAACGCAGGGATGGGATTTTGTTAATAATTTGTTAATAAATACAAAAAACGTGTTTGAAAATAAGGATCTTGGAAACAAAATTTAATATTTTATAATCAGCTTTTGCAAACTACCCTATCATTTAATAATTTATAGAAGTTAAACAAAACATTTAAATTAACTTAAAAATGATGAGTAAATATATGATTAGATAGAATGTTTATACATTTCATTGCAATTATATTAATAATTAAACATACTTTAAATGTTTTTGTTGAATTGTCTGCTTTAGCTGTACATGAAATCTAACATGATTTGTTTGCTTAGTTGATCTTTATTAAATAGTTCGGCTGGCATAGCTAGGGATGCAAACAGCTTATATTTCCCTACAGCATCCTCTCGGGTTCAGAGCAGGTGCTTTCACTGCACTTATACTTCTCCTATGGGTGAGTTCTTCCACCTCCTGAGAAGGTGGTAATGTGCATTACTTTCATCAATAAGAGCTTCAATCCAAGGAATGTTGCTCTTAAAATAGCAGTGAACATAAACCATCTGCATTTAAGCACTTGACATTTTGCTAAACTACGACAGCTATACTGAAAACTCCAACTGTTTGACTTGAATTCATTTGATCTTCTTTTTTTTCTTTCTATTTTTATAGGGCAAAGGTTCCAAAAAAGCACAGTTACTGTTTAATGAAAACAGCAGGCAATGCATTTCACAAACAGAGAACTGCTCTCCTATTCCCATTTGAGAGACCTGAATTTTAAAATCTCAATTCCTCTTTGGAAATCATCCTACTTTTTATTCAAATTACAAACATTCAGGTTACCAACTGCTTGAAGAATTGAAAGAGATTTTCAATTTAAATTGACATAAGAATCTTTTTTGTTCCAACTGGGAAAAGAAATTTAGTTTAGTGTTTGTGAATTCCATATATAATATAATACTTTTCCAGCCAAGAGAAAGTGTATTTCATAATGTTATTTCCAGTCTTCCTTCTTTTTTTTCCTTCCTTTCCTCTCTCTTCCTCTCCCTAGATCCAGTTCTCTTTTGCTCCCTTCTCCTAGCTTGTTTGCTTTCCAACAATATTCAGTCATTTCTATGTGTCATAAGTAGCTGATTCTATCATTCACTCTCTACATATTTATTACTGTATATTATCATTGAGTGCTCAGTGTATATATTTTTCCCCATTCTATGCTGTGGACAATGTGTCAAAGGCTTTGTCTTCATGCAGCTTACATTCCAGTAGGAGGAATGCATATTAAGTTAAATCAATAATTTGCATGGTTTTATTTAAACTAATTAAAATACTGTACTAAATAGTTTAAATATTTTATAAAACATTTGAAAATACCATATATTTTTCTCATTATCAATGCCTATTTCTTATTGAATGAAATATAAATATTCCTAATTGTTAATACAACATAGTTTAACATATTTTTTAAAACTATTGTTCAGTTACTCTCACCATAATTCAAGTTTGAGATATTTTCTAAGATATTTAAGCAGATCATCTGAATTCAGCAGGAATGAAGCCAACAGACGAATTTGGAAATCTACCACGTATTGGTCTTGGGACCAAAAACTAGACCAATGGGGCTAGAATTTGAGATAATATTCATACTAATTGGTATATTAATGATTAGCATTATGTAGAGTTTATTGTCTATCCTTCTCTCTTTCTCTTTCTTTGAACAGATGTACATGTATATGTAACATAAATATATTTTTGTCCTCAACAGAAAGCCTGAGACAGTCTTCCATGTCATTTCATTTAAATGTAAAATTTAATTGTTAGCATAGAGTTGTATATTCTCTCTAGGTATACAATGATACTGTATTCACACTATCCTCTACTTAGTCCTTTTTATTTATATGCTCACACCTTTATTCTATAAATATAAAAAGAATACAATACAATAAAATGTTTGTTCATTTCAAATTATTAAAAATAAAAGAAATACAGCAAGAACTAATCTAATAGTATAGCATAAAAGAAGAAATATAAATTTGAAAGGAAAAAACTAGAAAACCTAAAAGCATAAATCTCATACATACAACACAAGACAAAATCACTTTGATTAAATAATATTTATAAAGGTAAAATGTCTTATTTAAAAAAAGGCAAACATTTTTATTCAGTGGAATGCAAAAATAATAAAATAACATTGTAAGTGATAATATACAATGAACTGCTGGTGATGCTCAAAGTATTTGAGAATGATATAGCATTGATACCAACAGTCATAGCCGAGAATGTACTAATGGGTACTAGCTGAATTTCAACTCTGGAGTGGTAAAGACAACCATCACTCTTCAAATCATGATAGGACAAAAATTAAGAGCAGTAATTTAACTAGTGTATATACGTAGACTTATATACAGGCAAGTGAGACAGTTCCTCTCTGGGTGCTAGTAGTATCCACTCAGCTGGGCCAACTGGACCTCTTCACACAGCATTCAGATTGGTGTTCTTTTCTCTGTTCTCATCCAGAGAACTTGGCCATTTCCAGGAAATCTCACTTCTTTCCTAGAATCTATTCTGACAGTTGTGAAAGTAACACCTAAAACCTGTACCTTAAACTTGAGAACCGAAAGCCTCAATAAGTTAGGGATTCTCTGTAGACCCTATTTATATAACAGCTTGATCTCCTCACAGTGAGCTGGGATTCCAGAATCAAATGAATACATTTTGTGAAACATAAAGCACACACCCAAAAGCCACTCACTATTCCCACTTCAAATATAGACACTCCCTACCAATACAGTCCACTTTGGATGTCTCACACATAATTTTCTATATACATATATTAGTCCTGAGTCAAATATGTATGTTTTCATGACTTCTTAAATGGTATATATTTTTAAATGGTAACAGTATCATTACAAATGAATGAAACTATGAAAATCATATTATGATATCTTTAGGTTGCTATAATTTATACATGTACATCTAAATACATGCATTTTTTTGATATATGTGTATATGTATATATATGCACATATATGCACATATGTACTTTATTATAACAACATTTAAATCATATATACAGGAAAAGATGTAAAAGTAGCAAAAATTGTGTGTCTGAGAATGCTTAGAAATACATTCCACTCAAATTATGCAAAAATATACATGACTTTAAATTATGACTTAATTAACTATATTGCATTTTACATACCATTTTAATAATTATCTCTAATATGTTCATTCTTTTATGATTATTTAAAGGAATAATATTAAGCAGACATAAAAATAAATACAAACTACATTCAAAAGTTATGACTCCTATTCCTTATACAGACCTTTACTTCTGAGTACAGTCTTAATAACCTAATTTTTGATTGACAACTAATTTCATGGATTCATTTTTAGGAAAAGTCAGGTCTTTAGGAAAAGTCAGGTCTTTAGGAAAAGTCAGGTCTTTAGGTGAGACCAAGAATTATCTTATCATCATTTAGTGATAATGTATAATGAAAATAATATTAGTGTAATATCAAAAGAGATTTTTATGAACATTTATCAGGAATCTATTACAATTCATTTTAAGAAATTAACATGTAGCATATTGCTGCAATTTATCTTTGTGCATATGAGAATGAAATTCAGCTTCCAAAGATTATTGAAGGAACAGGGGGAAATTAACTAAATACAAATCAATAGAAAGACAAGACAAAGAAAATCGGATCATATATATGGTGATGGAAAGAGAACTGACTCTGGGTGATGAACACACAATGTGATATATAGATGATGTATTACAAAATTATACACCTGAAACCTATGTAATTTTACTAATAATTGTCACCCCAATAAAATTTAATTAAAAAAAAACAGAAAAAAATTCAAAATAATAAAATGACCTTTAACTATAAATAAAATGTGCAAAAAGCTACAATAACTTAGTAAAGTGCTACAGCTAACAACTTTTGAGGAACTTATAAAAGGGCCTTACAAAAAGTGGTAAATAAATATTTTCTGAATCTTGTAAAAGAAAGAAAGAAAGAAAGAAAGGAAGGAAGGAAGGAAGGAAGGAAGGAAGGAAGGAAGGAAGGAAGGAAGGAAGGAAGGAAGGAAGGAAGGAAGGAAGGAAGGAAGAAAGAAAGAAAGAAAGAAAGAAAGAAAGAAAGAAAGAAAGAAAGAAAGAAAAAGAAAGAAAGAAAGAAAGAAAAGAAAAGAAATTCAGGGTTCCTGGTCTAACAATGATGTGGGGGGAATTATTTGTAAACAACAAAATGATGGAGTTATGATCAACTGTGGTCCCAGCGTTTTCAGAAGCTGTAATTAGAAGGTTCTCATGACCACATCATAATAGTAGCTTAAGTAAATAACTTGTCTAAGATTTTTAATCCTAAATAATAAAATTCTCATTATGGTATTTGTTCATAAGACTCTAATAGAAAGTATATATTTACAGTAATAAATCTATTTTTAAACTTTTTAACTTAAATTAAATGAAGATCTAGTAGACAAGCTAAAGTGTTCATCTCCTTTTCCTATTGCATACTATTGGATCTTATTTTTTAAAATAGTTTAAATCATTTCTGTAGCCAGTAATAATGGTATCTACTCAGGTGGTGAGTAGAAAAGTTATATAAACAACTTTCTTCAGGTTACATTTTCTTAGTATACGTTTGCCCGTCTTGTATTGCCAACCCCTTAATTCTACTTTATATATATATATATATATATATATAAAATAACCCTCATATTCCCAATTATTATGTATGGATATAAAAGTTGGACAGTAAAAAAGGCTGCTAGGAAAAAAAAATAATCCACTTGAAATACGGTGTTAGAGAAAAACTATGGACAACATGGATGACCAGAAAAATGAGTAAGTGGGTCATAGAGCAAATTAAACCTGAAACACTGCTGGAGGCAAAAATGATGAAATAGAAGGTGTCCTACTTTGAGTCTATCATGAGAAGACAGGGTTCTTTGGAAAAGAGAATAATATTGGAAAAATTAGAAGTCAGCAGGGAAAAGGAAGCCCAAATAAGAGATGGACTGACTCTATAAAAGAAGCCATACTCATGCATCTACAGGAGCTGTTCAGGACACTGGGGACATCACTCATTCACAGAATCAGGAGGAATAAGAGTTGACACAATGGCATGTTAACATACAGAGCATAAGGTGGTTAGCATATAGTAATGGAGATACAAGTAGAGATATCTTATCCATTTTTCATGACCTGAACATTTGACTAAACCAATGAGTGCTTCTTGTACAACTTGTCACTCAGCAAGGAGCCTTGGAACTCTCACTTACATGTCCTACTGTTTGTTATTAAAGGAAAAGTGAGGCCATAAGAACTTAATATTTCTTTTCATTTTTAAACAAGGGAAAAGCAGATAGGGCATAAACACTCCTTGTTTACTTTGGAGAAGAACAGCAAATTCATCTAGTGTTAGTTACCATTTAGATTTGAATTTCTAAATAAAAATGTAGAAGAAAATCAATGGCATTCTCCTATTTCAAAAACTAAATTATGAATACACACAGACACACAGACACATAGACACACACACACACACACGGAGGCTTAATGAAAGAGTTAGTTAAAAACATCTTCTTTTTCCAGTTAGGTGAGATTTATTGGCTATTTTTTAACAAAGAATGGCATAAGATTTGTTATTCACAAAGTAGCTATATAGCTTATGTGCGTAATTAATATTATAAATATATTGTGCAATATAATTTTATATATTTTTGCTGCTTTTAAATGGCATGACCTGTGTTCTATTTTTCTTTTTCTTTTCCTGTTTAAAATGGATGATCCAGAAAGCTTCTTTATGTAACCTCCCCAATAACCCCCTATAACCTTTCTCAGTGAGTCATTACAAGAAGTAGGAATAAAATCCATAGTTAATGAAAACCACTTAGAAAAGACAAAGCATCCTGCTTTGACAGGGTTCAATGTTCTTTATATATGTGAATTGAATCTGGGATTTTATCCAAATCTTATATATAAACATATAAAGTTTCCTTGTTCAGCTTTCTATTAATAAATAGCTTTTCTTTACACTTTTTTTCATGTATCAATGACTATTTTCTGTGCATTTAATATTATTTTACTTTTATTGTAATGATATTTCAAGGATAATATTATATAATAATAATCTTTAATTTGTAAGGTATGGACCAAAGATATATGTTTAATAACATAAAACCCTGATATGAATTCTGTTGAATTGACACTATTGTAATAGCCATAAGCCATTTATGATGGAGCTATATACTGTGATATGTTAAGCTATCTGAATGTTGCTGCATGAATATGGAGAATTAAAAATATGTTGCTAAAAATCTAATTTCAATTCAAAAACTAATAAAGATAGGATAAAATTTTAGTATTGAAAAAATTCCTCAAATGTGATATTTGAAAAGTCTTTGTTATTTCACAGCTCATTTGTATTAAAGGGACCGGTATGTAGGAATTTAAGCTATAAGTTTAATAACTCTTTTGATAGATAACTCAGGTAGAATTAATAACATTTATACTTCCTTATGGAATAACTTCAGGCTGATTTTATTTTAATCAAAAGACAAATTCAATCAAGGATTTTTCTAGGATTTTAATTGAAATCCATGCCTCCAATCCAGTGACTATGAATCAGTATACAAATATTTCTTAGAAATTAGTATTTTTTTAATTTCCTAATTAAAAATATCAACAATAAAAAAATAACAAACACTATTTTCTGATCTGTTCTTCTGATTTTGTTCACTCAATAGTGTTGTATTTACCTAATAAATTAGTCTTTCCCTCACACAGAAATATATACAAATATATGAACACACACACACACACACACACAAGTCAATCCAAAGTTTATAAGCATGTATATAGTAGAAATTCCCATTACTGACAAAACAGCTTATTCCAGTTGTGTTTGATATTATCAACATGGAGTGTAAATATATATATATATATATATATATATATATATATATATATATATATTACATTCCATGTTTTATATATATATACACACACACATACATATATACACATACATGTATATATGTATATGTATATATATGTATATATATACATATATATTTATATATATACACATATATTATAAATAATTGAATTGGACGTTACATAAATAATTGAATAGGAGACCAAAGGTAGAGTTCAATATTTTTATGGAAATAGTCATATTGTTAGTTCTCCACAAAAATGAAACTTTTGATGAAAGTTGCCATCAAAAATTCCAGATTGTTATTATATGGAAGGCTACTATAAAACTGCATTTATCAATGAGGGCAATATCACTCCTAAGAAAACAAGTATTGGTGCTTGGGGCAATGTGAAAAAAAAAACCAACAATAATAAATAAGTCCCACCTACAGCTACATGCTGACTAGGGTAATTTGACTATATTTATCAGTCCAAACTTTAGCTGAAACCTGAAATAAATAAAAAAAATTATTATTCCTCCTTGCGCCCTTTCAGTATGTGAAATCTTTTGTGTACTTTGTCATAGAGCTCCAATGCCACAACATTCACAGACCTGTGCCCTCATGAAAATGGCCATACCTGTATCCTTATGTACAATCAACTTCCTCTATTGAAAATGCAATGATGTGCTGTCAAATATATTCTAAAGTTAAACATTCATATCTTCCCTTCTTAAATATATCTACAATGTATATAACCACGCATCATGAATAATAATAATAAAAATAATAATTATGTTGATATTTATTTGATACTAGATAATGTTACATGCAATATTTCATTATATCCCAACCCAAACTTAAGAAGCAGGCACAATTACTATTCTCATTTTATGGAAGAGGAAACTGAAGACCAAAGATTATTAAATAATATACCTAAGTTTCCCTGCTAGCCCATATTAAACTAAATTTGTACCTGAGCACTTGGACTTCAATACCTTTGCTCTTATATTGTACTACAAGTGATGTGATTTCTATTACATCCCATTTGATATACTTGGTCAGCCAATGGAAAAAGACAGATGGGTCTGGGGTAATTGCAATGCGCTTACTTAAGCCTAATGAAGTTAAGATTCCATTTGCAGCCCTGGTTGCCTTAATGGTGAAATCAATATATCCCTGGCTCCTGTAAGCAGCTATTGACATAGTGAATCTGTGTTAGTCATTCTGTTAAATAGAAAACACATAAGTAGTACCCTTTAACCTAGTACATTATTGCCATCCTACAAAGGAAAAGGAGACTCATTTTAACCAAGGACAGGAGGAAAAAAATTATATCATGATTCTATTGTCAGAAATCTCTCTGTGGGGAAAGAAAGTCTAATTCTCCTGTACTATGATATGGGTCCTGGCTAATAGTTATGGAAGGAAAATTGCATGTTGAGTGTGTGTGTGTGTGTGTGTGTGTGTGTGTGTGTGTGTGTTCAAGTGAGCACGTGTGTGTTCGTGTATAAGTATAACAGTAGATTCATAGTATAGATTTACCGAATATACAACAGGAAAGATCTTTGTTTAAGATCATGATTTAATATACTATAATGATACATTCAGTTTATTATAACTTTCTTTATGTGTATCCCATTGACAATTTTAATGATGGATATCCAAGTGTTTAAAATTATAATGATTCATAAACTTTTACATGTGACGAGAAAGATTTCTAATTTCAACCTAAGGCTGAGAATTTTCTCAGCACGAAACCATTGTCACTTCGGTGCTTGAGGAGACAAAAGTGATAAAACAATGAGTCAGACAAATGAAATCCCATCTTCCGAAGGTGAAGAGTAAAGAGTGTCCAAAAGCAAAGACAGTATTTTAGGGGAAAAAAAAATACTATAATAAAGAAAAATACTGAGTCAGATGGCACTAAAAATTATGTAGCAATGTAATGAGGGAAAACTGTGGGAGTGTTTCCAAGGGTTACACTAGGGTGACAGCATAAAAAACATAAAGTGGGTTTTAAAACATACTTAGTAACAGCTACATACGATGTCAAAGGGGTAGTAGGTTGGTGGGGAGGGTAAATGTTTGTGAGAGGTGTAAATTTTTAATTATTAGGGTGTTTTGTACACCTGAAACTAATAAAAAAACAAAAAAAGTAAAACAAACTGTTGAAAGACTTGTACTTCTGAAGAAACAGTCCAGGAAGCTGGACTTTTCTGAAAAATGTATGGATCATATGAAAGCAGTCCAAGTACTTTCCGACCTTTCTTATTTACATACATAAAATCAACTGCCACCTAAAAAGCAGCAGGCAGATAGGAACAAAATTCTAACCTAAATTTACAAAAAAAAAAAAAAAAAAAAAAAAATCCCTACTGTGTGGGAAATGCCTGCTCATATATCTGCTGTTTGGGAACTGACAATGCCTGCTCGTGTATCTGCAGTTTAGAAACTGAAGTTATGTCGTACCTTTGTATTAGCAAGGCTAATTTACTTGCTCATATTACTCACATGACATTTTTGAAATAGTTTCTATTTATTATTGGAAAAGTTTGCTAATATGTAATGGAAATTGTTATATATTCTTCAACATGAATCAACATCTACTGTTTCCCAAGTTTATCTACAGATTCTATACAATCCTTATCAAAGTGCCAATGCCTTCCTTGCAGAAATAGTCAAACTTACCTTAAAATTCATATGGAAATAGAAAAGACCAAGAGTAGCAAAGCCACCATTTAAAAAGAAGAACACATTTGGAAGACTCACATTTTTCAAATGCAACACTTACCACAAAGCTGGTGTAATCAAGACAGTGTAGTACTAGCATAAGGCTAGACATGCATCAATGGAATCACATTGGGAGTCCAGAAATACATTCTTACATTTATGATCAATTGACTTTCAACAAAGAGTCCAATGTCATTCCATTGGTAAAGCAATCTTCTCAACAAATGTTTTGGATATTTATATGTACAAGTAAAACAAACAAACAAACAAACAAATAAACAAAAAACCTAGGATGGACCTCTGCAACAAACTATATGTGAAAAAATTATCTTATAATGGATCATAGACCTCAGTGAAAGAGCTAAAACTTGTACCAGTAAACTCTTTAAAAAAAACATAAGATTAAATTTTTGTGTTCGTGAGTTAGGAAAAGCATTCATAGAAATGACATAAAAATTACAAGTGACCAACAAGCAACTGATTAATTGGATGTTATAAATACTTTAAAAGTTTGCTTTTTAAGGCACTGTATTTTCAGACCACCCAGAATGACATGGGATTGGGGACATTATGCTTCTCCAAAGGAAGTTATTTAAGTCAGCATGGGGTGTCCAAAGGGACATTGTCAAGTTTGGTGACTTCTTAAAACGATTCACAGAACCTAGAAG
Organism: Rhinolophus sinicus; assembly: GCF_057876585.1. Taxonomy (NCBI): domain Eukaryota; kingdom Metazoa; phylum Chordata; class Mammalia; order Chiroptera; family Rhinolophidae; genus Rhinolophus; species Rhinolophus sinicus. The sequence goes on from NC_142503.1 coordinate 18,957,166, forward strand.
AGCTGTTTTACTCATGGTTATGATTTATTACAGTGAAAGCATACAGATTAAAATCAGCAAAATCCAAAGAGCATGGGACAGAGTCCAGGAGAAACCCAGCAAAAGATCACAGTGACTTCTTTAGTGGAGTCACATGGATAATATTTAATCCTCCCAGCAACAATTTGAGATAACACATACAGTGTTGTCAAACAGAGAAGTTCTCCTAAACCTTGGTTTCCAGGATTTTTATTGGGGATCAGTCATATAGGAATGGAGTACATAGGAAGGTAACTGACCTTAGCTATTCAGTCTTCAGCCCTTCCAGAAATCAAATTAATAAAGAATGGCCAAAGGCCCCAAATTATCAAAAATAAACATTCATCACAAATCACACTGTTATCATAAACTATCTGATATGATCCAAGGCCCCAGGTATAAAACACATTCTTACCAGGCACATCCTAGATGTTATCTCCCAGGAGCTGGTCCAGGGCCTGTCTTAAAGACCTTTGGAATGTCAGGGTTTGAACAACTCAGTCCTATTGATTGAATCCTTTACCACACAAGATCTAAACAACAGATGCCCAATTCAGCCTTGTAATATATCTAATCTTACATCTCTTGATATTGTTATCACATATCCAGAGGAATTTTTTAAAATACAACATCATGTTATTCTCTTGATTAAGGTCACCAATGATTTTAGTCGGCTTGCTCTGACATCACCCACTAGGTAACCTTCCATTGTCATATCACAGTTTTGTACCAAGATACAATACAACTGGTAAAAATAAAAGTAATGAAGATAAGGAAATGCAGTGAAATAGTCCACTGGGCAATAATATATCCAAGCAGAGAAAGATAGGAAACAGAATATTTAGCAAATATCCATATGTCAAACACTTTTATATCAAACATTTTTTATTCCATTATAACAATTTAAAGTAGTAGCTATCATTATTCCAGTTGTAATAACTATGAAAACTAAGGATCGTGGGCTTTAAGTCTAGTAATTCAGTAAACTAGGTTAAAGAAAGGTTTTTGTGTACAGAAGGAAATCCTTCATTTTCTGATATGTGTTAGTAATATGTCTCCATTACTCTATATTTCCAAGGTGGTTTAACTGGGAGTCTGGGTATAAATCTTAGCACTGGTATATTATGTAAAGAATGTGAGCACATTCTGCTCAGTAGATGCAGTGTGAGATAATCAAATAGTCTGTGGAACAATTGAATAGGCTGGAAATAACAATAGCAACAACAACATCAACAATAATTGATACTATCTGCCAAAAATCTGCTCCAAACCCATGGTAGGAATTGGCTAACCTAATCCATACGATGACTTTTTGGATATTACGTTATTGTTATTCCCATTTACAGATGATGGGATGAGGCATGTGTGTTTGTAAAGACCCCATACCAAGTAAGACCCCATACCAAGTAAGTGTAAGACCATGGTTTATTTCAGAACTAAGCTTTGAAATTTAGAGAAGTGGTTAATCCATAGGTTGTACCTATTACTTTTTACACTACAGTCAAGCTTCTATGTGAATCATTTCTCCTTTTTTTTTTTTTTTTTTTGAAGGTAAGTGAAAATAGTTAGGAATCAACTATCCATGCATGTCGAAAAAAGGGTTATTTTTTAACAACATCAATTAGAGTTTCACCTCCTGTTTGAGGCATGTAATCATTCTAGTGCCCACTCACCATGAACAGCAGAGGTACAGTCCTTTCCACTTCTTAGAGCTTACTGGAGCATAAGTGTTGTTTCTGGGGCATAGAATTTGATAATGCTCTTCTATGACATAAAGTGTATATGTATATTTCAATGCATAACTCAGATTGTTTTTACAAAAGGAACACCACAATTTAGTTACCTGGTAACTCTCAGGGTATAAACTGATCCCTCTTATTCATTTTTTTTTATATTTAAAAGAATATATAAAATGTGTTAAATTTTCTAGGAATTGTTTTTGTATTGCCAGTGAGTAATACATTTTCTCTAGATTGTACTGCTATATGCTTTAAGATCTTTTAAAGATAACTTAGATTTGTTTTTTTCCTCCTAGTAATTAATACAATTGTTTTAACTAATAGGCATTTTCAAAGAAAACTTTTATTCTACTTAAGACATGTTCATCAAAATTCAGAGCATATATTAAAGCTAAAATTACTTTTGTAGTCTTTGCTTTCTTGCCCTTTTTGTTCATACCTTGCCTCTGTACTCCATAGTACTATGAGGTTGAAATTTTCTGTGGTCCTAATTTGCCTATTAAAACACGGTAAGTAAAGCATTGCTTACGGATGTGTATACGTACGTTCTGGCATTTATGTAGCATGACACCATGTCATATTTATCCTTTCTGTAATACTCACTGCATACTTGCTGTTTGTGAGACCCTCTAACGGGCAGTAAAAATTTTGTCCTTGAGAGACTTAGGTTAGAAAAAGATGATAACACTTTACACATGTATTTTAAAGTGCTCAAATATTTATAATGTAATATCTTGTGATGAGTGTTATAAGAAAAATAGTTTTAAATATCCAATTTAAACTCTATGGGTTATAAAGACAGAGTTTATTGAGAAAATTGAAACAGATAGATAACAACTAGAAGGAGTGAGGAGGGATGGGTAAACAGATAAATAAATAAATTAGTAGACATGGGACCTTTATGTAGAAGTCACGGCCCACTGTGACAGACCATATACAAGTCAATTTAGTACAGGGTCTCATTCTCTAAATAGTAAGTGAGATCATCGGCAGTACCATTTCAGTTTTAAGTCAATTCTCTGGCAATGTGATATGGCCTTACGTTTTATTTCAAGCACGGGCCTTGAGCATTAATTTTGAGATTATTTGTCTGTGGTGTTCTGAAAAGACTTTCTACATGCGTAGGTGCTAGTCTCATATCTATGTGTATATTTGACAGAGGGGAAGTGGAGAGAGTCTCTTATATTTCAATTTGTATTCACAAAAACTTTCATTCAGATTATATTGTTAGCCTAACTTTTTTTTTTTTTTGGTATTTTCTGCCTTCGCATTAATTAGTTTGACTAAAATCACAAGTTCTTATTAAAAATAACTTTTGATTACCTTTCCATATAATATTTATGTACTGTAGATGTATATTTCTTAAGATAAATGTTCTACTCAACAGATATCTTAAATATATTTAATAGATAATATAAAGTTCAAAAATTTACCTGGGCATATTTTTGAGAAATACCCTAAGAGCTTAAAATATATTGAATACTCCACAATATTATTAGTGGTTATCTCCCAGGAGCCAATGAAGGATCAATCTTAAAGACCTTCCAAATGTGCAGGGTTTGGAAAACCCCTTTCCTGCAAAAAACAATAGTAATTAAATGAATACTATATACTAACAGCATTCATACTGATGTTTCTCTGAGTAAAACTTTTGAAAAATTTAAAATATCTTTGAGACTAAAACAAATAAAAATAACCTAAACATCTATAAGAAACTATGAGATGCATGTTTTCCTTTATAAAACTGGGAATTTTTTTGTCAAATTAGCTAATATTAAGGCAGAAAATATTAAAATTTCTGATTATGTTTTGCTGCTTCTTTTTCTTTTCATTTGATTATAGGACCTGTAGGCTATTTGCTCTTTCCAGATGTTTGAGAATTCAGAGCAGCTGGAAATTCTAAGTGAATTCCTCTTACATTACAGAAGACTAAATAGAGGAGTGTAGTACAACAATTTTAATTAAAAAAAAATACTTAAACAGTTCTTCTTTTCTAATCAGAAGTAAAATATATATAGAAGCTATACAAGTGTTCATGACTTTTTCAAACTACAAATTAAAAGTTTTAAGAATATGTGACTAGTTTTTGCATTATCTCATTTTATGGTATGTTTTGGTATTGCATGCTCATTAAAGTTGTAATCCCTATCAATTGATTAGATTAAGTTTTGGTTTGTAGCTTCTTGAAAAGGTTATCATATTTATTCCATATAAACTAAAAATAAATCACATTAGTTTTAAATTTCTACTTTCCTTAATTGAGTCTCTAAAGCTATATGATTGACATATAATCCCAAATGGTGCATAGTTTCTTAGAATCTGTAGAAACAAAAATGACTTCCTGGAATTAGATCAGATATATTGATTGCACTGCTGCTCAAGGGAAATGCTGATCAGGCCATAGTGATTCACACAACTATGTCTGGTGGCATATATTCAGCCCGGAACGGAGCAAGTTCTCCATCATCTATAATATTAGAGCAATAGACATTCTTTATTAGTCTATCGAAAGACATGCTATCATTCCCTTCTATTCTTACACACTGAACCTTCTAATGCAAACATTATGTATGCCATTCCAATCAGGAATAATATTAATCGGTGTTTATTATTCTTGAATAATATTATCTTTTGTATTCAAAGACGAAAGCTTTGAGAGTTTCACTCCAAAATGATGTGCATGAAGAAATCCTTGCTTTCCTTATATTTTTTCTGCCATTATTATTTCAAGGATTGAATCTGTTTTGAAACTTACTGTCAAGCTGGAGAAGAGATCTATAACTGCCCAGCACTTATTGCCAATTAAAGTTTTATGTAGTGTTTTGGTATTTGTTTAGTTTCCATTAGCACTCAGAAACTTTAAATGCTCATTGAACTGTTTCTATATATAATGTAATTATTTTACAAGTGTGCTAACACCTATTGAAAAATATATAGACTATATGGATATCCATTCAGTAGGATTTTATTTTTAAGTTGTGTTAAAAAACTTACTTTTGAAGTCATTCCGTTTTCCACGTGGGTCAATTACATAATTTTTTAAAGTTCTCATTTGAAATGGGGAAATTATACTTCAGGACACTCTTCATACAAACACAGCTTATTATTTCCCAATGTGAGCATTTTAAAAAAATTCTGTAGTAAGTCACAAAATCTTAAAAATATATTTCAAGTCCCCTTTAACTTTTATCCATTTTTTAATAGCATTCGTCATTTCCCCCATGGAATGTATCTCTTTTTATTATGCTAGTAATGATTGGGTTGAGATAAGTAGCCATATGTGGACAAGGTTTGTAATACTGTTAATTTTATGAAAGTAGCAGATATCAGGGGTGCCAAACAAAAGTATATGCATTTTAAGAGCTATCTATGCTCAAGCAGTAGGTCACTATAATCAGAAATGTCTAGATGCTGATGGTAACCACTTTGAGCAACTCTTGTAATTGCAGAAGTCAAAAGTGACTTGCATTCATCTTTTGTTATCAGTATATATATTGACTGTGACAATTAATACAGTTTTTTTTTTTCTTTCTTAAAATGTGTTTACATTTTTTTGGCACCCTCTGTATATGTGTGTTGTGTGTTACACGCCGTTGGGTTGGCTCCACCTCCTGGCAACCCTATGAATGAGTGATGCAGTGTTCTGTCCTCAACAGCCCTGCTCAGCTCTTGCAGACTCATGCCTATGGCTTCTTTTATGGAGTCAATCCATCGTTGATTTGCATTTCCTCTTTTCCTGTTGCCTTCTATTTTTCCAAGCTTTATTATCTTTTCCAAAGAACCCTACCTTCTCATGATGTGTCTAATGTAGGACAGCTTCAGTTTTGTCATTTTTGCCTTCAGCAGTGTTTCAGGCATAATTTGCTCTAGGACACATTTATTCAGTCTTTCTGGTGGTCCAGGGTATCTGTAGAGCTTGCCTCCAAAACCAAATTTCCAATGAATCATGTTTTTTTTGTTTCCTATTCCTTCTTATTTGTCCAATTTTTGCATCAATTCATAGTTATTGGTTATACAAAGGTGTGGATAATCTTAGCCCTGACCTCTAACAGTACACATATCTATGTGTTAGAAAAGGAAATTGCACCCTCATGCCCACCACTTCCTTAATCAACTCCTTTCAATTATTTCTTTTTCTTTTGTTCAATCCATTGGTGGTTATTATGGTTATTACGTTATTATTATTATGGTTACTACATTACATATATTTTTAGAAAACATTTTTATAACTCTATTGCTTAATTTCTTAACCTTGGAATCCCCTAAAGATTTGGCTCAGCTTATGCCATATCCTTTCTCCTTGGTCTGTTTCCTTTCCTTTCTTTAAAATGCTGTTTCATTATTATCTTTGTATACTTAAATACTTTATTTAAAATACATTTCAGGATCCGTTAATTTTGATACCATCTCTTGATTTTCCACTGTTACAAGAGAAGTTGCACTCTATGTCAAAAAAAATCGCTTCACTCTCCCTCCATACTCCCTCTTCCACTTCCCATGATGGTCACCTCTGTCTTTCCTTTTTACATTGATAAAACCATTCTTCTACTTTGTGACTCTACTTGCCTTTTTATTTTTCCCATGTGTTGACTTATGTTTAGAAATCCAATAACATCTTGAAGTGAAAGAGTCATGACTCTTTAAACTATTCTTTTTCACTTCTGATTTCAGCAATAGCTATGTAGTAAACCACAAAACCACTAACCTTTAATAAGCCAGTATAAGTAAATTAATTATTATTTTTGGTTCCCGAGGCCATATGAACCAATTAACTACTGTGGGATTATATATTATATTTGTCATTTTATGTCTAGTTTACATAGTCAATATTTTTCATCAATGAAACATTTGAATAAAAATTAGGTCAAACTTCCCAGGCTCAACTGAGCTCTGGAATTTTCATGTGTCATAAAACCCTGGTTTTGGGGCTCTGCACGCACATCCAGAGTAAACCCAGGATGGTAATAACCAAAATCCCCTGGAATTCTAACCTGTTTGTGGCATAACACAAAACAAGTCCATGTGACATAAATAGTGGTCCTACATATTTCATTATAAATAATATGGTAGAAAATGAGTGCACATTCAATTGTAGCTGAAGAATCTGCAACTAATTATGAACTGGGAAGGTAAAGGAAAGTGGTAAACTATTTATGTGAGAGCTTAATGAACATTTTATTTTCAATCATCCATGACATGAAAGGTAATATAAAGTAGGCTCTTTCTATAGACTGAGTAATCTTTATTCATTCCCCAGGTATTTGCTGTTTTGTGATTTAAAGAATTAGTTAGGTCATTTCACCAGGAGGTAATTTGGATTAATGGGAGAGTACCCAGCTGAACATGTTGCCTATAATTGGTAGTAGGCCTTAAAGTTTTATTCATGAGTATGCATTTTAATAAGCCCATACATTCAGTTTTAGAAAAAATAATATTGAAAGTAAATTCAAATCAATACACTTTGAAACATTACAGATTGCATTTCCAGGAATCATTCCTTTCTGTAGTTAGGGGTCCATCAGATTCTTTTACTTTGGCGGACAGGTTCTTGAACATTGCAATAAATGTGACAATCAATGCCTTGGAGGTCAAAGATACTAGATGCAAATCTAATGGAATGAATTAATGTTATGATAAAAGGTTTACGTGTTGCCTTTCTCTGATTATTTGTCTGTAAAGAAGAAATAATCTACAGTATATACCATATTATATAAATACTAAAATTATATTTCCACATTCTTCCAATTCCTAAAATATACAAAACCAAAGAGATACACATAAATGAAAGTTTGTATTTACTTTGATTTTCCAGAATTTTGGGGAAAAGGGAGGAATGATTTGTTAAAGAAATGTCATGACTTAATAGCAAATTTTCTACATCTGTTGAAAAATATCCAAGAGTATTTTACAATTGAGACAGGTAATTTTTGTAGAAAATATTTCTAAGCTATTATATATCTAAAATATCATTAAAATATAGTATTTTAAGAAATATTTTCTGTAGGATGCATTTGAACTACAGTAAGTGACATATGAAACAATTATTTAGGTTATAGAGGTTTCAAATTTATATAAAATAAACACAAAAACTATCTGTTCTCACTTTCTAGTATTCATAAAATGTTGAAGTAAATCATCCTTTAAATTATATGCATTGTTTTACTGGATAATCAATATACTTAACACAAATTAAGTCACTTATGTGTATCACCTCATTTATTGGTGGAAAAATAAATCTGTTTTAACTATGCTTTTAAAAATTGAAAAAAAAATAGAGCAAAGCCTAATATCTCTATTTGTATTTAAATATTCCAAGATTATAATGAAGACTTTTTATAACTCATACTGTTTATTTATATTAGTAAATGTTTTATATGCAGCACATTTAAATCATTCTACTTAGTGACTTCTATTATAATGAGATATTGCCAGTAGCTCAGGACTTGGCTTAAAATTCCTCTCTGTATTTTAGCTGATGCATTTTTTTATTATTATTCAGAGAATTCAATTAAGTTAGATCTATGATTTCTTGCTCTGACAAACTGCTTCAGTTCACTTCTCTTTCCCTGTAATTACCTTAATGGTTTAGCTGCTGGATGTTTTCCCTGGAAACCTGAGATACTAGTTAAATTTCTCCTGTAAAGTTCCTCTCGCTGTAACAGCTTGTTAACTCAATGTCAAGCCTCATTGAAAACTTTGAGTAAGACAATAATAAACTGAAAATAAAATATGCTTTCTTGTAAATATCTCTAATTACTAAATGTATGAGGTATGACAATTATGTTTGCGAACAGGTTGCAACGATGTTGCTAACCTTTTTGATATCAAAGGGATTATTCGTTATGAATTTGTACCAACTGGACAGTTAACTTAACTTACTATTTGGAAGTGCTGAAAAGGTTGTGTGAAAAAGATGAAAACGAAAAAGACGAAAATGACCTGAACTTTTCGCCAACAACTCCCGGCTCTTGCATTACGACAATGCACCAGCTCACACTGCACTGTTTGTGAGGGAGTTTTTAGCCAGTAAACAAATAACTGTATTGGGTCACCCTCCCTATTCACCTGATCTGGCCCCCCAATGACTTCTTTCTTTACCAGAAGATAAAGAAAATATTGAAAGGAAGATATTTTGATGACATCAGGACATCAAGGGTAATATAATGACAGTTCTGATGGCCATTCCAGAAAAAGAGTTCCAAAATTGCTTTCAAGAGTGGACTAGGGGATGGCATGTGTGCATAGCTTCCCAAGGGGAGTACTTCAAAAGTGACCGTAATGATATTCAGCAATGAGATAGGTAGCACTTTTTCTAGGATGAGTTTGTGAACATAATTGCCAGACCTCATAAGTAAATCCTGTTGCGAGTATGAATTTACAAGGGGAAAAAAGCAGGTATTAGACATTTTTGCTGACCAGCAGTAGTTTAGAACAGAATGACAATCTTGTTTGCTCTCAGTTATGGCTAAATGTCAAAGGTTTGGATTTATCTAACCAAAGATGTGACATCAAATGAACAACACAGTGTGCCACCTGGTCTAAATACCTGTGCATCTTTGATCAACACCTGCATAAGCTACAGTCTTTATGTCTTTTATAGAATCTAATTATTTGCTATCAGGAAGTAAAGGGAAAGATGAAGTCAGCTTCTGCATCGATGCTCACCAAAATAAATTAAAAATGGCTGATATCAAAAGTACAAAACCAGGAGCGCAATTTCACATTACGATTTTATGATATATAACCGAACTAAAAATGTTTGTCCTTCTGATCATTAAAACAGGAAAAAATATTTTGACCCTTAACAATAAACTATAGCAATCAATTTTTATAATTGCAGCACTGGCTAGAATGAGATAATAACTGCTGTCTAGTCCATCTGTTCTGCCTCCAAAATTATTAAACTGTTTCAGATTAATAGCATCAGGCAAGTAGCATACACAATATAATGCCAGGAAGTGATAAGTGCATTATGAAGAAAATTAGGGCAGGGCAAAATTTATGATTGGTGGTTATTTTAGACAGGTTTGTGAGTGAAGACCTCTTTGTGGAAGTGATATATAAATAGAGATGAGAATGAAATGAGGATGGAGCTATATAAATGTTGACTGTGATACAGTGTTCAGCCAGAAGGAAATGCAAATTCAGAGGCATTTTCTGCCCTTTGCCTCAGAGGCCAGAAATGTAATTAATGTCTTCTACATGCATCAGTGTCAATGTTTACCATGTGACTACTTCCCTGAGTAATAAGTTCTCACTTATTTGTTCCACTAGAACTCTCCTAAGTATAGTAAATTCTATGTATGTAAAAGATTACTTATTATTGTTCTCTCTTTTTTCTCACCCTGCCCCAACAAAATGGTCATTCTCAAAATCTTTGTCTAAATTAATGGCATTCCTATATGCCTACTGGTATCTATCAAAACACTATTGCATGCACAATTATTGACTCATCTTCTTCCCCATAGTCTGTGGGCATATTTGTTTTCCTTTGATGGCTGATACCCTTCTCCCAATCTGTCAGTATATGAAGATATCCACCACACTATCCATAGCAAATGATGTCTAATTAAAAAGACTATTCCTTCAACCTCAACCAAAGAAATTAATATGCATTAGGAATTTATGAAGTCTATATATTTCCATGCCAGCCGGCTAGCCTGACCTTCACTTGGTATTGCATCTTTGAGTTAATATGTGCCTTTTATTGACATACTTATTCTTTCTTAGCTATCGTAAAACTGCTGGGCCCAGATTCATCATGAAGAGTCATTGGATAAATTGTGTTAGAGAACTGTGTATCCTAATGCTTGATTAATTAGACAGACCACTGACATGTGAGCCTTGTTTTCTTCATATTCTTACAAGTGAACAAAAATCTCCATGCCCTCAATCTTAGAAATAAGGTTTTCTCATTCCTATCTTGCTTGTCCCCCGCCTCAATCTATGTTTCATTATCATTGACACCAGGCAAACTAGGTGAAAATTGAGTATTGAAAAATGAGGAATTTACTCCCCTAGTTGAATGAATAAGTCTGTGAGATAATGACAATCCTACTTATCTACATCCTTTGCACAAGCAAAAGTATACCATTTGTTGTTTCTAAAACAGCAACTCTCCCATGCTTTTTAAATGTCCTTAACTGTGACTATGTTTTTCTCTCTGCTTGAGTAACTTTCTCTCCCTAACATACTTTCTTTCTCCTGAAATCCTACCCATTCTTGACATTATATACCAGTTGGTATGTACTCCAGGAAGCTTTCTGTGGTTTCTGAACCTAATATATGTTTCCCTTTAACATTCAATAGGGCTGTGTACCTCACTTATTTTAATTATATGCTATCTTTAGAATTGCCTATGTATCATGTTCTCTAAGATTTTAATTTGTATTGACCTCATCTAGTACTTCCACAGTCTGGCAAATTCGATATCTAAAAAACAGCACTTACTATCCTTATTCTTCCACCATGTCCCACCCATAACTGCTTCTCTCATATGTTTATGTAGGTTAATGGCATTGCTATAGAACTAGCTGGCTTTACCCAGAAACCACAGCATATACCCTTGCTGTTTTTGTTTTTTTCTTCATACCTCCAGATATTTCTTTTTCCTACATGGGTTCTTACCTCTTTTCCAATAAACAAATTTGCAATTAGACTGTAAGATCTGTCAAAAGGGGTTATATTTTTTCACTTCTATATACCCAATGCCTAGGCACTGTTGACTCACAAATTAGCAGGGGATTTAAAAAAGCATCCCCTAATATGCTTTCCCTTTTTCATTCCTGTATAGTAACTTTGGCCTCGTTTACTTTGGAATCAGCCTATTTGTAAAATACAGTTTACACAAAAATGTATTTAAAACACCTGAGTTTTAATGCTTTGTGAGTTTTGTCCTCTCTGCCTGAAACACACCCTCACAGTGTGTGTATATATTCCCAGTAGACAATAACTCTGCAATTCTTTAGACCTTTGTCTTTTTCAAAATTGTGATTTAATGTTTAAAAATATGCCTACCATAGTGTAGGAGTTCATTGAATTTGCTGAATGAATAGATAAACGATCTTTGAACTCACTGGTTTATTAGGAATTCCTCACACCTACCTGTGCGATTAATTGAACAGCTTAGGTGTCCTTCCCCTCTTCACTTCCCATGTCTGAATATTCATTATGTGTTATCATCAATATTGGAAAAGATTGCTAATTGGTCTTTCTATGACCCAAATTCTGCTTTCCCTTCCAGTCAGTGTCATCTTCAATAAGCCTGGAAATTTGATCTTTATAAATGTTAAACCAAATAATAATAAGCCCCTAGTTTAACATTTAAAAAGCTTTCCAATATGAATTTTGGCTCATCCAGGTATTTCCTTTTGGGAGTAAATTGTCCTTCAAAACATAGTCTCAGTCTCAGTCTGAAGCTATAATAACTACATGCACCTTCTGTAACACAGAATTATTGAACGCCTTCATATTGCCTCAAGAAAATACATTTTTACAATTTGTTTATAGCTAAGAGCTTTCTCACCAGGTGTTATCTATATCTAGAAAAATCATCACCTCCTCACTGTAGATTTCCTTACTTCAATAATGTAATTGTACTGATTTTATAATAGTAATTTTAATATAATTTCAAATATAAAGATGCAGTTGCTTTATTGATTGATTGAACAAACAGATTTTATTTTTTTCTCCAGCTTTATTGAGGTATAATTGGTATGCAAAAACTTCACATATTGTATATAATTAATTAATTAACGTATACATGTTGTTGAGTTAGGACACACGTATACATTTGTGCTACAATCAGCATCATATATTTTGAAATATAAATAAAGCCTGGGATCATAAGAGGATATCAGACACCTTAATATTTAAGATGGGAAAAAGATTACTCAGGTAGACATTACAAAAAATCTGAATTAGGCTGATTCCAAATTAAAAATGTTTCAACTCTGGTTTGTTTTTTTCTTCAGTTTTTTTTTTGTTTGCTTTCAGTAACTCTAAATGTCTCATGATTTCAAACATGGCCAAAATACAAATTTTATTTAAAAATAAAGCCATAAGGCTGTTGTGTGCACCTTGATATTTATTGGATACATAGAAGTTTTGGGGATTTCAGGGAAATCCTCACAGAGACATTTAAATTATAGAAAAAATTCTTTACCCTTAGAAAAAAAAATATTTAGTATATCTTAATAAAGCAAAACAAGAAAGGAATTCTGTATTGAAAAATAATGTTTGATGTACTGAAGCTCCAATTATCAGTTTAAATCTAAATTGTGTGCGGTTTGTATTATTTTATTAAAAATGCTATAAAAAGTCCATATGTATATAAAACAGGAAAGTCTTAGTCCCGCAAGAAATACTGGTTTAGTGGCCTTAATCTGCCATCTTGTGGTGTGATAGCTTCATCTCACATTTCACACACATTTACCAAGCATTTTAAAATATTTTCTTAGATATATAGAATAAGAGCAATGGCTGGGTTTATTTTTGTAATTTCTATTTCTTTTTCATTCAAACAGACTTTTTGAAGGTAAATTTTTAAATTTACTTTTATATAGACTTCTTTGTCGTGACAATGATGTGTGTTAAAAGTACTGCTGGTTCTGTTAATCTTTGATCATGAGCATTTATAAGTAGAAAAATTAATAACTAATATTTAGATGGTCAAATAAAACTAAAATCATACTGGGAATGAATAGTACACATGACATGGCCAGGAGTTAATATACATTTTGAATCTTTTCTGTGGTAGACAATTTTGTCACTAAGACATACTAATTTTCACCATAAGCCCATGCCAAAAAAAAAGCAGTTTCATATTTCATGTAGACATAAATTGAATGTATTTTGGCTTCCAATCATGATTTCAATAATACAAAATATATAATTATAAAATAAAGCAATATTTGATTGGAGTCAGCAAGTTAAGCCTTTAAGAAACAATTGTATAAACTAAACTTACTCATTTAATTTATTCTAATTTGTAAATCTATTATTATAAATCATTATCTAAGAATATAATTATAATTTGAATAAGATTGCACTTGTTCTATAATGTTTGGTCTATGCTGAGAATACCTTAGTAATGATATAAAACTATGAATAAATAAAATTCCACATACCATTTCAAGGAAGAAAAATTGATTGAATATGCAAGGAGGCTTTGGGGAATGATACCAGCAAAATAGAAAGTAGGCAGCTCCAAACTCCAGTGTATCCACAGAAACATTAAAAAAAAAAAAAAAAAAAAAAAAAAATATATATATATATATATATATATATATATATATATATATATATATATATAAAGATCCACAATTTAGTGGTTACCAAAGGGCAAGGGACAAGGGGAAAAGTAGAAGAGGGTGAAGGGGGTCAAAAATATGATGACAGAAGGAGATTTGACTTTGGGTGGTGAACACACAATGGAATATAAAGATGATATGTTATAGAATTGTACACTTGAAACCTATATAATTTTATTAACCAATGTTATCCCAATTAATATATTTAAGAAAAGAAGAAAGATAAAGGAACCATCTGAACCATTGTTAGAATTCTGAAAAATAGTCAAATTTTTACAGCAACAAAGTGAAAATTGAATCAATAAAAGACAACATAAAAAATGCTTTGCAAAACAAGAAAATCTCAGCCAAAATATTAGTTGGATATAAGCTAAGCCTTCAACAATCAAGAACGATAAAACCTAGGGAAGAGGAGAATCTGACTTCCACAGCTACTACAGTATAATATGCTAGCATTCAATTAGCAATTAGAAGAAAAAAAAATCACAAAACCTGCAAAGAAACATATAAGTGTGGTCCATTTAAAGGAAACATAACAAAACAAAACAAAATGACAGAAAGTATCCCTAAGGAAGTCCAGACTTTGAACTTACTAGACAAAGACTTTAAGTCAACTATCTTAAACATACTTAGTGATAAAGGGAACCATTGGAAAGAACTAAAGGATACCAGGAAAACAATGCATGAACTAAATAAAAATGTCAATATAGAGAAATTAAATAGAAATTCTGGAATTGATAAGTGCAATAACAAAAATTTCACTAGAGGGGTTCCATAACAAATTTGAGTAGGTACAAGGGAAATATCAGTGAATCTGATACTAAGACAATTAAAATTACACAGTGTGAGGAATAGGAAGGAAAAAATGAAAAAAAGTGAATCCATCATTGGGATCTGTGGAACATCATCAAGCAGGCCACCATATTCCTTACTGAAAGCCCAGAAGGAGCAGTGACAGAAAAGGGAGCAGAAAGAATATCTGACCAAATAAAAGCTGAAAGTTCCCTAAATTTGATGAAGGATATGAATCTATATATGTAAGATGCTTAATCAACTCTAAGCAGGATGAACTCAAAGAGACACATTTGTAGTCAAATTATCAAGACAAAGACAAAAAAAAAAGAATCTTTTTTTTTAATTAGTTTATTGGGATGACAATTGTTAGTAAAGTTACGTAGGTTTCAAGTGTACAATTCTGTAATACATCATCTATATCTCACATTGTCAGTTCTCCTTCCACCACCATGTATTTGACCCTGTTTACCCTCTTCTACAACCTCCTTCCCCCTTACCCTCTGGTAACCACTAAACTATGTCTATGTCTATGAGTTTTTGTTTCTTAAAAGCAGCAAGAGGAAAGTGACATGCAAGGTACAAGATATCCTCCATTAATACTATCTGATTTCTTACCTGAACAATGGAGATTAAAAGGCAGCAGATCACATAGTAAAATTCCTAAGTTTGGAGGGAGGGAGGGGAACTGTCATGCAAAACTATTCTTCAAGAGTAAAGGAGAAATTAAGATGAAAAAAAAAAATTCATTCCAAACAAATCAAACACCTAGATTTAAGAATACTATAAAGTTTTTAAGAAAAAAACAAACAAACAAAAATAAAAAACAGGAACTAATCTGCATGAATGTGGATTTGGCAATGATTTTTAAATATAATGCCAAAACTACAGGAACTAAATAAAAAATAGATAAATTGTTTTCATTAAATTAAAATAATTACATCAAAGGACACTATAAAGAGAGTGAAAAATAACCCACAGAATAGGAGAAAATATTTGTCAATCATTTATATGATAAGGGATTAATATGCAGAATGTATAAAGAACTCCTTCAACTAAACAACAAAATGACAAACAATTCACTTAAAAATATACAAGGGATTTGTAAAGAAGATTGCAAAACGGTCAGTAAGCTCATGAAAAAAATGTTCAACACAATTATTTATTATGGAACTACAAATCAAAACCAGAATGAGGCATCACTTTATACCTACTAGGATGGCTATTATAAAAAAAAGAAAGACAATAAATGTTGGCAATGATGTGAAGAAACTGCAACCTTACACATTGTGGGTAGAAATGTGGAAATTGTGCATCTGCTATGAAAAACAGTTTGGTGATTTCTCAAAAGTTAAAGGTAGAATTACTATATGACCCAGCAATTCCACTCTTAGGTATATACCCAAAATAATTGAAGTCAGGGAACTCATACAACTATGTGTATGAAGATATCCATAACAACATTACTTACTACAGCCAAAAGGGGGCAACAACACAGGCATCCATTAACAGATGAATGGATAAACAAAATGTGGGATACACATACAACGAACTAATATCCAACTATGAAAATAAATGACATTCGGATACAAGCTACAACATGGATACACCCTGAAATCAATATGCTAAGTGAAACAAGCCAGACACAAAAGGACAAATGCTGTATGACTTCTCTTATATAGCTAAAACACAAATATTTATTATGACAGAAGATAGATTAGAGGTTATTAGTGATGAGGAATAAGAAATTATCACCTAATGAGTATAGAGTTTCCCTTTGGGGTGATAAAATGTTTTGGAACTGGATAGTGGTGATAGTTGCATGACATTGTGAATGCAATTAATGGCCGTGAATTGTACATGTGAAAATGGTTAAATGACAATTTTTATGTTATATGTATTTTATAATTAAAATATAGCAGAAAAAGAAAAGAAAAAACACACACCCTGTCTCAGAGCTGAGCCAAGATTCTGCATAAATAGAAAAAATGATACAAAAGAAACAGAGGGCTTTACTGAATATGCTGCTTTGTGAAGAATTTTATGATTAATAAGATTAAGGGGCATGTACTCCGTGTAGAAAATGCCTTCCATTGATTTACGTTATTCTTCTCTTTTATAGTACTTCTCAATATCTTTGTTTAATGAATTGTTCCACATTTCTCATAAGGAAAAATATGGCAATTATTACCCCAAACTCAGTGATTTTTCTTTTACTTTTCTGCATCATTAATTTTTCCTTTTTTTTTTTCACATGGAACAAAATTTGTTGCACATATGCTAACTCCCCGATATTTATCATCTTTGCTTATTCTTCTAGGTTCCTAGTTATGTTATGTATGTTTCTAACTGTGTGGTAGGCAATTTCACCTTATTTTTCCATGGGAGTTCTAAATTGTCATCCCTAAACTTTGTTCAGAAAGTCTTCTGATCACACTCTATAATTTGTCTGTTAAAACTTTCAGTTATTTGAATCACCGTCCCACCATATAAAATCTAAAGAGTCACATTAGATGTCTCCTTCTTCATCACTGCCAACATAGAATTAATTGTAAAGGCCTATCAAACAAAAATTCTGAATGAATTTTTTCATATTGGTCTTAAACGACCATTGTCAATACCTTGGTTGTTATCTTTAGCAATATTTTGTTGGGGGCAAATAGTGTAACTTATATACTATTCCCAAAACTGTTAATACCCATCTCTCCTTGCCATACAAACCCATGAACAAACATTGAATTTCTCTGACAATAAGTTCTTCTCTATTGAAAAAATAAGGCTCTATTTTAGTCCCCACTCAGCCTTTCAGAAAACCTATTCCAGCCACAACAACCCTCACAAAATCTTGCTGAATTTGATCTATTTCTCTATTTCTTTGTTCTTTATGTTTTGGAGGACTCTATTAAGTTCACCTCTTTTTATTATTATTATTATTATTATTATTATTATTTTAAATTTAGATTATGTTTTATTAATATTTAATTCATGCTCAATACCCTCTATAAATGTAACATTCTCTGAGTAGTTTTCCCTGAAATTTCCAATAAAAGCTAATTTTCATTTTTTTTTCCTAATTATTTCATTGTCCCATTAAATCTATTAGTTGCAATTTTGTCTTTATTATCATTTTTATGCACAGATCTCACCCATTTGATTCGGGTACAGGTAAAGTCCAGAAACTACATAACAGTAGGTAAAATATTCCATATTTTTCTTTGAGCCTTTCTGTGTTATTATTGTAAGAGTCGCCCAGAAAATAATCAGATCTCTAAGACACAGAGTAAAAAAGGACTATAGGCTGACCTAATTCCTTTCAGTGTTTCTAGGAAGAAAGGTGTTGTGAAAGTTGCAAAGTCTCGTCTCAACAAAAAAAAAGAAAGTTGTAAATTGAACGTAAAGCACAAAAGACTCTGATATTCATCCTGAGTTTACTAAGATCTTCTTCACATAACACCCTTGAATTCTTCTGATGGATTTCTTGTTTCCACACTGATTTGCATTGTCAAAAGTAGGGATTTCTTTTGTATTTCTTTTGATTATTTACTTTGACAGCAATTTTAAATGTCACCAGTAGGTGCCATCTTACAACACAAAATAGAAAAAGAACTTAAATATGTCATAATTTGAAGGTACCAGAAGATGATAGTTTGATGATAGATGATAGGTAGGTAGGTAGGTAGGTAGATGATAGATAGATGATAGATAGATAGATAGATAGATAGATAGATAGATAGATAGATAGATAGATAGATAGAATTGTAGTTAATTATATGAATAGTTACATGGATGCATATAATCACAGGTAAAATATAAATAAGTGGCTCCAGAAAGTAGGTTCTCCATTATTAAAATAAATTTAAACTCTCAAAGACTTATTTCCACATCTTTACATGTTTCCTTTAACATCAGAAAAGACACTTTCTGACATATGTAATAGAAAGTAACCCTGGCTTTCACAAAGCAATATGGACTTGTTAGAAGATGACAAATGCTGGTACCTTTGTGTTCCTCAAACACAATAAACATAAATGACTTCAGGGATTTTGTTCTTATTGTTTCCTCTGCCTAAGAAGTTTTCTCCCCACACATCCATGTACTGATCTTCTCCTTCTCCTCTACCTTCTTCCAGTTTTTCGCTTACATAACAGCTTATCAAAGATATCTTTCATTATCACCCCATTGAAAACAGACCCTCCATAGCCCTGTTTAATTTTTCCCTGATTTAATTTTCTTTGTATTGGTTATCATGATTTGATAGATTATATATTTTGTTTATTTTATTATAGGTCTTATCCCAAATGGTGTAAGCTAATTGACAGCAGATGTTTTATGTTATGCATTGCTAATACCTACATACTTCAAACAATGCCTGTCACATAGAAGGTGCTTAAAGAAATACGTGGTGGATGAATGGACAATTTAATAAATGATATTAGGGATTAACAAATTTGATAGAAACTGGAGAATCAAAATGAAAAATGGCCAGAAAATAAGGTAAAAGAGAAAATACAACAAAACAAACAAAACAAAATAATCTTTTAGAATTAATAGTTGGACCAAACGAAGGTAGCAATAACTGTAGAATACAAGCCATCACTGCATAAATTTACTGTCATGGTTGATTTTGAAAAGCACCTTTATCTTTACCACTCACTCATGTTTCTCCTCAGGTCCAGCCAGCGAAGTCTTGCTGGAACCTATTCTGAGATTTGGTTTTCAGAGCACATGGGGAAGAAGAATCTTAATCTACTTCTCTGGTCGATTCTTCCCAAATAGTAAGAAGAAGGCTTAAAGAGATGTGCTGAGAATCAAAAGAGAAGAATGAGTAGAATTACCTAGCACTAGCCAGAGCACTAGAAGAGTTGTTGTTGTTTTTTTCCCCAAAATTATTTAGCATGTTTAATTTATATTAAGGGATTCTGCTATTGCCAAATAGTAATAATATTAATTTACATTCTGTCACTGGAGACATATCACCACATGTTACTACTATATTTTTATTAATTTAAATATTAATTTATTTGTATTTTGCACATAGACATGGCTAGTCTAATCTAAGCTGTGTGTTTAAAGGAGGTGTATAGTTACAAGCATTATTACATCTTGTAGAAGAATCAAATTATTAATTAGCAATTTTATCCCATTGGCCCTCTGGGCTTAAAGGTACATATTAAGACATTGATTTCTAGGAGTTGCATTATTTAGGAATGATATTTTTACTACTTAAGATGGGTGTTATTGTATATGTATTTTATGTTTTATAGACAGTGTCTAGATAGTATACTTGCCTATGTCGCCCTGGAGTGTCATATCAGAAATTTCACTTTGAGTAACAACGAATTATTGTCATTGCTCCTATGAACTGCTTCAATATCCATTCTCCTAGGTGAATGTGCATTATTGTCTTTATGAATTTACATATAGTACTGTAGAGATTTCTAAAGTAAATGGGATACTATAGTAATGACTATATTTCTATTAATACGTAACAGTATGACTTCAGGATTTACTTGAATTATAATGCCAATGTCAAATGATTTTTAACTTAAAAAAAGACAATATAACCCCTCAGAGGACACTTAGGATATTCAATTATTAATAATTTTGCCTTAATGTAATATAGGCTATATTTGGAAAATAGTAGATTTGAATAAAAAATTTATATGTATTTTAAATCATATTAGCTTACACCCTTCACCCTCAGAGCTGAGTCAAGGTTACTGTATAAATAGAGACAATAATAGAAATGAAACAAAGAGTACTGTGAAAAGAGTCCAAGAGACTATCTTTGGAAAGAGAATGATGTGGTTCTGTTCTCTGTAGCTCAACATTGGAAGCCAAGTTGATATGACAATTGTGAGAAGTGAAAAGCTAGGCACTCAGTGATTTAGAAAATTTGAGCCAAGATACAAATGTCCTGAATTAACCTAAATTATTTAAACTCAACTTCAATGCATCACATATGCACTGAAGGTGCTTCCATAATTATCGAATGTGACTATAAAATATTTCCAACAAACTTCAAGTGCCAGTGCCTTCCTCATATCAAAATTGGATGATAAAAATACCATAATCACTTTGTTCTTAAAACACTCATTCCCATACCAATGCTTTATATGATTTCTTAAATGGATTTTATAGTGAAAATCTACACCTAAGAAAGTTAAAGAAGTATAATTGATCAAGCCATAGCTAGGCTTACTGAGATAAGTTTTAGGTAAGTTCGGTTGGCCTAAATCTATACTAACATAATTTTGATGATATTTTGGTCTATGAGCTTTCTGTGTATCATAGTGGCTCACCTAAATCAACTTTTCCAAGATGTAAGAGTGATAATTCTTATTTTGGGGTAATTTTAAAAATTTTTGTTGCTATTACACAATTGCTTTTAATTGTCTCCATCTCAGGGTCTTAAAATATAGTTCTTTGATATTGTCGTTCAACTGTCAATTCTGTATTGTCATATTTGCATAATAACTTTGAGCATAGAACCTGACACTTGACACATTTTAGATATATTTGAATCATTGAGTGAATACATAATGAGATTATTTATATTTAAAAAACAACTGAAAACCTAATCTCACTGTTTTAAAGTATTGGCTCTAACTTGATAACGTTAGAGCACTATGTCACATTTTAGGAAGTTTGAAAGATCAGACATGTTGTCATGAGAGGACAACAAATAAATTTCAAGAATACCACAGAAAGAGATGTGCAAATGCAGTGTAATTAACACACATATTATTGTAATACTGGGATGGAGAAACACAATGCACTTCATCTGTACTAGGATCTCAATTAATGAGCAATGTTTCCATTAGCCCATGAAAAATGAGCCCCTAACCTAAGAAGATTGAAACTCTACTTTTCAGTGAGTTTTTGGGTCATGCTGAGTATAACTATTCATATTACCTTCTCCTAGCCCATTTGTCTGTGTAGTGGTTAATTTTCTGTATCAACCTGGCTAAGCTATGGTGCCCAGTTGTTGGTCAAATACCAGCATAGACGTGACTGTGAAGATGTTTTTGTAGATGTGGTTAACATTTAAATTAGGAGGCGTTCAAAAAGCAGATTACCCTCCCTAATGTGGATGGATCTCATGAAATAAGCTGAAAACCTTAAGTACAAAAACTGATGTTTCCTGAAGAAAATGGAATTCTCCTTAATATTGAAACCTGTAAACCTTTCCTGGATGTCTGAGTTTTTCACCTGCCTGCCCTGCCCTGTAGATTTTGGACTGAAGGTTATAATATCTACTCTTACCTCAATTTCCAATCTGCTGGCTTTCCCTACAGAATCCATACATATGTAATCATATATATATATATATATATATATATATATATATATATATATCCATACAGATACATTACATTTAGTATTCCATTTGTAATGTTATAGTACTGAGCCATTGTTTTAAATAGCCACTTCAAACATTACTAAATTTCCAGACATGTATTCTTGCCTTACAAATGCTATCTTCATAGTAGCACGTACTAGCATCATGTCACATGGTGTGTGTCATATCCTTATAATCTCAGGTCCATGAACATTCAAAGTATGTTTTTTCATCCTGGTTCTAATTATGCCAAAGCTTTGGACACTCTCAGTTTCTTTCCACTTCTCTAGTGCCTTTTCCACATCCTTATGTGCTATCAAAGCACCTAAATTTTTGATGCTATTGTCTTGTGACATGTTTTGTCAAAGAAGTCAGCACCTTGGACTTGTTGACTGAATATGGCTCCCCCAACTTTGCTGATAAATTAATCATTTTCCATCTGGCTTCACAAGATAAATTAACCATCCAAAAAAAGCCCAACCCTGTATCTAGCAGATCATAATCAAATTAAATCAAAAGCAGTAAGATTATGAAAGCCATCAGATTTAAAATGCTATGTAAATTGAATATTAAAATACCCAAAATGAAGACGTCACATGAATGAGTATGATGATTGTATATAAACAAACCTCTAAAATTGCTTTGATTTTTCTCATCTATTTTTTTCTTAGGAAATATATTTATTCAAAAAATCGTTATTGAATATCTGTAAGTGCAATATTTTATCAGATGTTCTGGTGTATATTACGTCTATTTTTTCTGTTTTTACTAAGTATATTGTTTTGATTATCTCAAGGGTCTTCAGGTTCCTGAAACTGCTCCAGCCTGCATGCCTGAATTTGGACAAGTTCACCATCCAACCTGTCAACTAAGAAAAACATATGAGTCAAATTTAACTCCTTCCTTCCTGATAGTTTCAAATTGCCTTCCTAATTAAGTTAATTATAAACTAATTCATACTACCAGCAAAGGAACCAGAAAAGTAATTTCTTTAGCACTATGATTATCACATTTGATATTAAGTATATTGCATTCATCCAAATCTGTTTGTTGGTTTGTTTCCTTCACTTTACAAGACAGAATGAAACTTCTTACTTGTTTATTGCTATGCACTTTCATTCAGGAATTATGTGTTGTGAGAAGAAAATCTGAGTTTCTACAATGTTATGTCAAGCGCTTTTTCTCCGGAGAGGTAGAAAGTTAAAGTAAATTGGGTTTCCCTATCCTTCTCCTGGCGTTGAGTCTAACTTCTTGTGGAGCATACATAATACCAAGAAGTCAAGGGCTAGTAATTATGTGATCATTGGTGTCTCTACTCACCCATGATGGTACCGACTGAAACATTTTGGTTATTTTCATATTTGCTCCCACATTTAGGCAAGTAACTGTTGCATTTCTGCAAAGTCCTGCCCTTTTTCTGGCATGTTCAAAATAAACTACTTCTAGGTCTCTCTTTGGTTCTCAGGTTTCATCTTGGTATACTTTCTGAGGCACATGGTATTCTGTTGCATTGGTTAAGACCCTTTAGCATGTGTGTCATGTTATTTTAAATGCACTGTCAACGTGCCAGTTTTTTGCCATTGTATTAAGATAGTCCATCCATAGATACAATATGTCCTGTCTAATTTGGGGCCTTGATGTCACTTCACACTCCTCTTAGGAAAAGAGTAATGGTTTTTTCGTACTCTCAAATCCCCACAGCTATCTATCTGTCCATTCATCTATCTATCTATCTATCTATCTATCTATCTATCTATCTATCTATCTATCTATCTATCTATCTGCAATATCTCCATCCTTCTCTCAAATCTGTATATCTTTATCTCCCCTACAGTTTCTTAAGGACTTGCCACATCTATTTGCTTCTCTTCCTACTTACTCCTCCTAATCTTTAGCACAAAAGGCCTATCATATAATCTGAGAGTTTGCTAGTGTAACCTAACATCTTCACGTTTTCCTCCCATGCTGAAATCTTCATTAGGACTTTTCGTATTCCCTCAGGGCTTCAACTTTCCAACACCAAACTATAGAAGTTATCTTTGCTATATGATCAATTGCATTACCACTTTCCTAGGGAAAAAATGAAGGAGGATCTAGCTGTCAAATACAGAAAAAAAGAACAAAAGGAATAGGAAATTGAGTGTTGTGTAGACTTGTTTAATATTTCAAAAATAGAATCTCACCCAAATATAAACAATAGTCATGTTGTTTCACTTAACATTACTGAATTTAGTTTTATGAACCATCAGAAATATAATTAAGGGGAAACATATCTCACACGTAGACCTCAAATTTAATGTTTATGTTTACAACTAAAATCATTACTTTTGTTGGGTTTTAAAAATGTTGTCAGATATTTTTAATGCATGATTTTAGGTTTGAGGAAACTTCTAAGACAGATTAAGCCATTCACTATTTTCAGTCATATAGAAATTATCTTTAGTATTTGAATGTATTCAGGTCTAAGTGGTTAGACATAATTCTAATAACTTACCTAGACTTTTATGTGTATCCAAAAGGCAAAATCCATTTGAAGCCATAGTTACAATGTTAATTTGGGAATTTAAAAGTCTGAAATATACTGAGCCTACAATGATCACAGGATTTTTCAGGATTGGAACCTGATTAAAATGTTCTCAACAAGTTAGATTCTTTCCTTCCTTCCTTCTTTCTTTTCTTCTTTCCTTCTATCTTTCTTTCCTTCTTTCCTTTTTTCCTTCCTTCCTTCCTTCCTTCCTTCCTTCCTTCCTTCCTTCCTTCCTTCCTTCCTTCCTTCCTTTCCTTTTTTAAAAAATTATTTTTGCTTCTATGCCTTTAGATTTTTAAAAATTAGTTTCTCGAAAGTTATCAAAGGAGAATTAGAAAGAAGTAAGTTTTATATGTATAATTATATTATCTTGCCAATAATTGTATAGTATATTCAATTATTAACAGAATTGGCCCTCTATGGGAGAAATTCTTAAAACCGAAATATAATAAAGGTATAAGCTGTAATATAATTCACTACAATTTTCTTTTTTTATTTTGCACTGTTTTGTAACTCCTGGGTTTTCTAAAAAAAAAAAAAAAAAAAAAAATAGCATCTAAATACTCATCTAAAAATGTTAAAAACGAAAGCTCCTCTTGTCACTGAAAAATTGTCATATACTGTCTAATATAATCTGAACTTGTATATGAAAGTAAACAGGAAACATATAAAGCAAATAATTATTTCAATGATAGAACTCCATACACCTAATATGTTAACAGATTCTTTCATTGTATGAGTGGTGACATAAATCCTCTCACCTTGAGAATTTATCAAATAATTATAACTTGATTCCCTACTGGCAGAATATCACCAAACAATAACAATAACAAAGGAAAGTATTACCTAAGACAGGAAGCATTGTCACCTGATTCATGAATTTCAAAGACATCACTTTTCTTTTGTTCATTAAGTGTTCATGAGAAAACTGTTTTCTATGTAAAGGCAAAGGTTTTGCAAATGAAAATGAAATGGACATAGTCCAGATGAATGTTCAATATGAAGAGTCCTCCTAAGCTTTCCAAATTTCCCATTTTTACAAGCCCCTGGTCTTAATATATTATCAATTATGTTAACTACATAAATGTGTAATATAACTATCACTAATGATAAATAGAAGTTTCATTATTGAAAAATTAACAGCTTATCCCATTTATAGTTGCAACAGATATTGCCTTGAGTATTTCAAAGTGTTTTGCATAAAATATTAATTTCCATATATTGCAAGACTGCTGGTATAAGCATTTAAATAGTATTCAATGCAGTTTTATAAAGAAATATTGTTCTCAGTCTGGCAAAAAGAAAAGAAAAAAAGCCCTGAATGTCACATTTACATGTATCCTTGAAAATCTATATTGGCAAACAAAACATGAGAATCAAAATTTACATTGAAAAATCTGTCCGCTCCACATATATTTTCACAAAAATTTATGGGTTATATTAAGAAGTGGAAAATTTTGTATCACAATTTAGTTGAAAACTTCACATAAAAATGATTTCTTAGGAACCAAACACTTTCCCTGTGCATTCCAACTCCATCCATATTCTTCCAAAGCAAGGTTCTGATGCCCCAGAGAGGAGAATACGTCAGACTTAATTGGCCTTGATAATGATTATTGTCTTTGTAGTGCCTGCTTGGCCAGAATCACTCAGACAGTGAAATAACCTCAAAATTGTATCATCTCATGCTTTCAGCATGACAGGCACTTTGATATCAGCAGATTTTATTTTAAAAATGGGTTGTATTTGTATTTGACTTAGATAATTTTGCTTTTTGATTGATGTATTGCCATGTCAAAGCTTGTACCAGAACTTCCAAGTGTTTTTTTGACTCCTACATGTTCCTCTTCATCAATTTCATTTTAGCCATTAGCTTTTCATTAAAACTGAATTCACCATTTTAAGCCATGAGCTTTACATTTTCAAACAACTTGACATATAATAACATTATAAAATAATGCAATAGTTAAAAGGAGATAATTTGGAATTAAACAAATGCAGTTTGGTCCAGTTACAGAGCCTCACTGATACACAATTTCCTGTGTTTTACACACCTGCACAGAAGATAGTTCTGCCTCATAGAATTACCTGGAGGATTAAATTACACAGCAAAGGTGAAGCACTTAGCAGAGGGTATCATGTAAAACAGTTAAAATAAACTAGCTATTCTTATCATTTACTGTGAATAACAATAGCTCAAAAATGTTATGTAAGAGAAATGTCTCCAAAACCACCGGTCTTTCTACTTATTTCAGATCTAAAAACATCCCCTGAACAATGAAGCTCAACTATAGACAGATTTAAACTCACAGCATAAAAATAACTTTTTGTTTTTTCTAACAGATTGCAACATAATACATTTATTTTGAATGTTCCTTAATGAATTTTCATTTTGGATGACTTGAAAACTGTCTTGAAAATATTTCAGTTAGCTAGCTCCAAACTTGATGTGACTGTATAAATGTGATCTCTCTTGAGGTCATGAGTTATTATTTAAAAAAACAATAAAAAAATAAAAAATAATAAATACATAAATACATACATACATACATACATACATAAATAAATAAATAAATGAAACAAAACCCCTAAGCTGACAGTGTATCAAGGGCAGAGGTTTACAACGAAATTTCCAGAGAGATGTTGAGTGGCTGTTTCAACTTATATCACCACAAGACAGGCACTATGGTAGAATTATCTATTTACAGTCATTTGTTCCTTCTTATCATGGCCACACTTCTCAGAGCATAACAGACAGATTCTCATCTAGTTGAGAGGGAGTTCTATGCAGTCATTTCTTTTGTATTCCAACCTGATTCCTTCACAAGTTATGTGCAGTATTTGCTTGTCAAGTAACATGACTAATTATACATGTGAACACACTTCTATTCCTGCACACTATTGAGATGTTTAGTATGGAGAGTTGTCAAATTTGGGAATTTTATTTAATAAAGTCCATTTATATTTATGGTAAGGTAAATACTATGTGACTTTTTTTCTATAGTGAAGAGATTATCTTTCCTTTATTCTTCCTCCCTTCATTCCTTTTTTCCTACTTTCCTTCCATTATTCTTTTTTATTTTCTAATTCTTCCTTCTTCCTTCCCTCCTGTTTTCATTTTATTTCATTTTAGTATTAATGATGCCCCAAAGGGCATACTGGGCAGGCACCAGAGCCCTGCAAAAGTGAATCTTGTTCCATAGGATGAGCCCTTGCACAACAGTTCCTCCACTGTATTCACGGCCAGTCCTCACAACGAATCAGCCTGAGGGTCAATCCCTCCCATTAATATGTATACAACAACTAAGGTTGAAGTACAAGAGGAGGGCATACACAACCCACATAAGGACAAATCTGGAGTGCATATCTCAGGAAACCAGGAAGACTGCTTCACTGAGCCCCACAGCACACCAACTACATAAGGCCACTCAGTGAAGAGAGGGAGAAATAGCAGCCCTGCCTAATACATACAAACAAACACAGGGAGGCAGCCAAAACGAGTAGAAAAAGAAACATGTCCCAAATAATAATAATAATAATAATAATAATAATAATAATATAATAATAACAACAACAAAGCTCTGGAAAAAGAACTAAACAAAATGGAGAAAAGCAATCTACCAGATTCAGAGTTCTAAACACTGGTTATAATGATCTTCAGTGATCTCAGGGAGAACTTCGACAAAGAGATAGGAAATATAAAAATGGAGATAGAAAACATTAAATAGAACCAGTCATAAATAAAGAATGCAATAACTAAAATAAAGAACACATTAGAAGAAAGCCACAATAGATTAAGATGAAGCAAAGGATTGAATCAGCAATTTAGAAGATAAAGCAGTAGAAAAAAAAATTAAAAAATTAGAACAACAAAAAGAAAAAAAAAATCCCCTCCCCCAAATAAGGATAGTTTAAAGGGCTTCTGGGACAACATAAGCATACCAAAATTTGCATCATAGGACCACCAGGAAAAGAGAGAGAGTAAGGAATTGAAAACCTATTTGAAGAAAAAAATGGCTGAAAACTTCCCTAACTTGGCAAAGGAAATGTATATTCAAGCGCAGGAAGTGCAGAGAGTCCCAAACGAGATGAACTCAAAGAGGCTCACAATAAGACACTTCATAATTAAAATGTCAAAGCTTAAAGACAAAGAGAGAATCCTAAAAGCAGCAAGAGAAAGGTGACTAGTAACTTAGAAGGGAGCTCCCATGAGACTGCTAGCTGATTTCTCAACAGAAACTTTGCAGGCCAGAAAGAACTGGCACAAAATATTCAACATGATGAAAAGTAAAGATGTACAATGAAGAGGACGCTACCCAGCAAGGCTATCATTTAAAATCGAAGGACAGATAAAGAGCTTCCCAGACAAAAAGCTAAGGAGTTCATCAACACAAAACCAGTATTACAAAGAATGTTAGAGGGACTTCTTTAAGATAAAAAAATAAAATAAAATCATAGATATGAATAAGAATAATAAAATTGCAATAACTACATACCTATCACTAATCACTTTCAATGTAAATGGTTTAAATGCTCCAATCAAAAGGTGGCTGAATGGATAACAAAACAAGACCCTTCCATATGATGCCTATAAGAGACTCACTACAGATCAAAAGACTCACACAGACTGAAAGTAAAGGGATTGGAAAAGGATACTTCATGAAAATGGAAACAAACAACAAAAAAGTTGGGGTAGCAATACTTATACCAGATAAAACAGACTTTACAACAAAGGCTATAACAAGTGACAAATAAGGACCTAGTAATCTCACTTCTGGATATTTACGCAAAGAAACCCAAAAGGGTTTTGAGGGGACGTGTGCATTTATATGTTCATTGCAGCATAGTTTAGAACAAGATGTGGAGGCAGCCTCAGTGTCTGTCGATGAATAAATGGATAAAGAGTAAGAGGTACATATATACAATGAAATATTGCTCAGTCATGGAAGAGAATAGGTCCTTGCCATCTGTGGTGGCATGAATGGACCTGGAGGGTATTGTGCTGAATAAGGTCTGTCAGGGAGTGAAAAACAGATGCAATGCGATTTCACTTATATATGGAATCTAAAAAACAAAATAAATAAACAAACAAAACAGAAGCAAACTCATAGATACAGAGAATATTTTGCTTGCCAGACGGAAGAGGGGTTGGGAATGGGTGGAAAAGAGGAAGAGATAAAGAAGTACAAATTGACTGTGCAAATTTGTCATGAGTATGTAGGGTATAGCATAAGGAATAGAGTCAATAATATCATAATAATTATGTATGGTGTCAGATGAATATTAGATTTATTGGGGTGATAGATGGGAGATGTTTGGGGGGCAGGGTAAAAAGGTGAAGGCATTAAGAACTACAAATTAGTACTATAAAATAGATATGAAGATGTAAACTAAAGCACAGGGAATATAGTCAATAATATGGTATTAACCATATATATTGCCAGGTGAGTACTAGACTAGTAAGGCGATCACTTCTTAAATTCTATAAATGTCTAACCACCATGCTATACACCTGAAATTTATATGAAATAATATTAAATGTCAACTGTGATCAAAAATTTAAAAAGGGAGAAAAAGGTGAAGGGGAATAAGAGGTTCAAATTTCCAGGTATAAAACAAATATGTCACGGGGATGTAATGTACAGCATAGGAAATATAGTCAGCAATATTGTGATAGCATAGCATGGCGTCTGATGGTTGCTGGACTTATCATGGCGATCACTTCTTTAGGTATATGAATGTTGAATAACTACAGTATACACCTGAAACTAATATAATACTGTATGTTAGCTATATTTTAATTAAAATCTTTTTAAAAAAGAGTAAGGTAGCACGAACAAGCTTTATAGGTTAAATATTAGATTTCTTGCCCTATAGTTAAATCTGTTTTATGTCCTGTAGCTTATCTGCACAGCAAATCTATGGTTTTCTAATAAATTCCTATTCCTACAAAAAAATCAAGGAAAAACAGGAAAATTCAATGTCTTGAGTTTATTTTAGCATTATTTTTCATGAGGACCTTGATCTCAGTGTTGGTATGTTTGTTCTGATTTGTTGTGCTTCCATAGGTTTTTTGGCTTGAATTTGTTTTCAGTTGACCAGTTTGCATTAAAATGTGGAAGAGGAAAATATATAGATTTTTTTTTCAAAATAAAGAAAAGTAATACAAAGCAAAGTATGTTAACAGTGAATTTGTCCCCTATAATAGTAAGTGGTCATAATACGACATTCTACATCAGTAATTGTTCATCTGCTTGTTTTGAGAGCAGTTTCCTAAAATGTCACAGAGCAAATATAAATGATTAGCTTCTAAATCACAGGAGGAAAAAAATAATAATTTTGCCTATTTAGTGAAATTCAACTTATTTTTCTAAGTCTCTCTCATATATTCTTTACAACTCACTACTTCTGCAATGCTACTTAACTTTCTCAAAAAGTCTCACACCCATTTGAGGCTTAATTCATACTCACGTGATGTCATAAACTGAACCTGCACAGCCCAGCCTTCTTGCCCCATCCTGAAAGCTGAAGTGACGAGTATGCGGGGAATTTCCAGAGCCTTCTTAAATAAACGGCAGCGATTGTTTCCTTGAGAAAATATACAATCTGGAGATGTTTTGCTCTGCTTTTACCTTCTCCCAAGAGAAAGCAGATAGCAACTCAAGAAACTGTGCGTTGAGACTAGCTAAATGGGCCTCTAGATCCCCAAGCTAATCATAAATTCTTGGGATCTGGAGAAATTAAGCCTGCACTGAAAAAATCGTTGTGTTTATCTTTCCCAATATGCCATCACTTGTTTCTAACAACAATATAACTTTCCTCCAAATGGGAAGGCTCTCTGGGTCCTGAAAGATGTAAATGTACACAGTGTTATTAGGAAGTTAGTTACATTTGAAATACTGAATACTTTTCCCTTATGTGTAAAACATGCAAATTCTTAGTTTGCCTTCTATAAATCCAGAACAGTTTATGCTCATTCCAATGATCTCTTTAAGTTTTTAATTATATTTTCTTGCTTTTGGGGCAGAGGAATTATGCAGATAAATACCCTGTGTAACAAAATGTTAATTTTGTTGGAGCTATAAGCTAGATAATTTTGGTCATGAAAAGAGCAAGTAAACTAGATTTGGTAGAAATTAGAGTAATCCCGATTCAGCAGTAACCTTACACAAAACCTAAATTCTGTTGTAATCAAATCAGACAAACTAGATTCGGGCATAATTAGATCAGCATAATTAAATTCTCCATCTCTTAGGGAACATCTAGATTCACATATGTAGGATTCATTGTTTTTTCCCTTTGTCCCCAGTTGTAGCAATGAAACTATACCCAAGAAAAATTCAGATGGGTCTGCCACTTAACAAGAGGGGTTCTTATCCACTGATATTTGTCAACATTAACTTTGCCAAAAAATACTCATTGTAGCTTTTAGAACAACAAACCTGCAAGATGTCCTAAGTTTTATTCTATTCTATTGTTTACTCACAGTTTTAAAGAATAAAGTTCTTTATATATACATATATATACACATATATACATACATATACATGTATATAGATAGATAGATAGATATAGATATAGATACCAATATCAATATAGATATATAGATATATAGATATATAGATACATATATATGTAAAACAAATCTATCATTCAGGAATTAAGACAAGTACAAATGCAGTCTGTTGTGTCATATGCTGGGTTGGCCAATTCAAACCAAAAGAGCAAGGTTTTGATAAGTTGCAGAAGGTCTTACCTAAGGGACACATAAAAACAGGCCCTGGGAGGTGGGGGGATGTTTATCACAAAGAGAGTTGGGGAAGGTATTTCAGAAAGTTCCATTGGCTTGTGACTCTGAGGGCTGCTATTCAGGGCATGTGTTTACTTGAGGAGGATAATGTCAGTTCAAGGCTCAAACACGCTATTTAACCAAACGGAGTGTATGCTAAAGCAGCAATACCATGGAGGAATGTCGCTAAATTCTCACAAGGATTCATTTTCAAAGAGATTATTTATGTACTTGGATTAACATCTACCATGTTTCTAAAGCCTTTTTAAAGTTGTAATTGTTCTTTTTGTTTTTTAAATTGTACTCTCATTTTTCCTTCCTGGTAAGAGTGAGCATTTTACATGAAATAATTTATTTACCTTGCCTATCAATACAGTTATTTTATTATTTATTTAATAATATTTATTTTTATAGTGGTTTCTCTTAAACAACTTTTATTTGTTTGATTTTTAAATTTTCGCCAGTTATGGTTCTATCTCTGTGGAGAATGTCCATAGGGACACGTCACATTTAAAAACTGTAATTCTGACTATTAATGGATAATGAATTACTCAGAGACAAGAAAACATGTAGTTAGACTGGTTAGGATAATATTAGCATCACCTTCTCATCTAATGGACTAGATGGGAGATGATTGTGCTTTGAGCAGAAATGAGCAGAAATGGAGAAAGAAAATGCAATGCAGTCAGGTGATATGGGAATAATATATACAGTACCACTTGAGAATGCATTGCACAGAAAAATGAAGCACAGGAATTGATAACACTGTGATAAATGTCTGGTTTGATGAGTTCATTTTGTAATGGTACTTTACCTCAGATTGATAAATCTGGGGTAGGAAAATAAGGAGTATCATAATATTCATGATTTTATATTGAAGGATTGAAATTCTGTGACTTTCTGTTTTCTTCACAACATGTTAGGTGACAGCCTGGCTGGATGCATCAAAATATAATTCAGAAGAAATCTGATTATCTAACTATGACACAGAAAGCAATTCCTTTACAGTCATAAGGTAAAAGCTGAATGCATGTGTGGACTTCCTACCAGCTTAAAATGGCATAAAGGCCTGAAATTCAGGACTCTCCTCAACCTTCAAGAGACATATCTGATAACATATGTTGGTAAGAATGTGGAGAAAAGGGAACCCTCATGTACTGCTGGTGGGACTGTAAATTGGTGCAGCTACTGTGGAAAACAGTACAGAGATTCCTCAAAAAACTAAAAACAGATTTTCCATATGACCCAGGAATTCCACTTCTGGGTATTAATCTAAAGAAAACAAAAACACTAATTTGAAAAGATATCTCCCCCCCACGTGTTCATTGCAGCATTATTTACAATAGCAAAGATATGGAAGCAACCAAAGTGTCCATTGATAGATGAATGGAAAAAGAAGAAATATATATAGATGTATCTATGTATATGTATATGTATATGTATATGTATATCTATATCTATATCTATATCTATATCTATATCTATCTATCTAGCTATCTATCATCTATCTTCTATCTATCTAGGATGGATTATTATACAGCAATAAAAAGAATGAATCTTGCTATTTACAATAATATGGATAGACCTAGATGCTATATGCTAAGTGAAATTAATCAAAAACAAATATCATATGGTTTCACTCATATCTAGAATCTAAGAGAAAACCAAATGAACAAACAAAACAAGATAAAAACAGACTCACAAAAGCAGAGACCAGAGGGCAGGGGGTTGGTGGGATAGTTGAAAAAGATGAATGGAATTCTAATCAATAATGTTGCGCTAAGTTTGCACATTGACAAATGATTACTAGAAGTAGTGGGGTCATCATGTTATAGGATACGGAGGTATCAAATCACTATATTGTGCATATGAACCTAACATAACTAATGTAACATTGTATAGCAACTATACTTACATTTTTTAAAAAGACAGAGACCTGAAAACCATATCTACGCAAATAATGAGGTTCTTGATCCAGATAGATATTTTCTGTGCTTTCCATAGAGTTGATAGTAAAGGTATGAGGAGAAAAATAACTATTTTTAGACGCTGCCTAGGCATTTCACAGTATGACAATACTGCTTATGCCAAGTCTGGACATTTAGATAAGAACTTGAGCTCAGGATTCCCACAAGTTGCTACTTTGCTTTTCCCACAGACCTTTTTAAAATAAGCACTTAGCGCTGAGCCTGAGATGAGTCATTAGTCCTGCCCTAGTCACCTTATAAGTAATAAATGCCTGCTACCCTGCTCTCCATCTCTTCTGGCTCATGGCCTGGGACTGAGGACTGGCCTCATCCTGGCTCATTGTGCGTGTTCTTCCTCTCCCCACCCTTCCACCCCGGGTTCTGGGATCTGGAAGTAATAAATCTTGTGACTTATTTCCCTTTGTGCTAGTGTGTTGAAACTATGCCTTCAATTAAAACGACCCTGGGGTTTTCACTTGCCCAAAGTAGGAGCTTGGATGCTGAGGGAGCCACCTGCTGACCCTGTACATTCTTAATTTAATACACCAGCTGCAGGCCTCCCCACACAACAGACAAAGGAAAGTACCTCAGTGCCCATATTCTCAGTCTCCAAACCAATAAGCCCAGAAGATATTTTATATTATCATCATCTCTCCGAGTCAAGCATACTGTCTACCACATCTTCCAATAGTGTTGGACCAGCAAGAACAAAGAACATTGCCCACCCATACACTGTTACTAAAGGAAAATAATTTATGTTCCTATGGTGCTATCCTACTAGGTATGTTTGCTGATGCTGTGCATGATTTCTCCATTAGGCAACTGAGAGTCTTAATGTATGCATTAATGTTTCTAGTTTTTTGTAGATAAAACATCTGAAGATCAGAGAGTAGATGTCCAAAGTCACAAAGCATAGCTAAAAACTGGCTGAGTCAGGGCTTAAAATAGACACTTACAGGATCCAAGTGTATCAATCTTTCCACTAAACCCTCTCACCCAGGAGAATCAAATAGTTGTGCAGGATTGTATGGTTTACCACTAATCAGGACACAGAACTTTCTCTCTTTCTTGCAAATGCTCTTATCTAGGGGTTACTTTTACTGTGGGCATCGAAGTGCTGGAATCAATGGGATCAGCTCTCACAAATTCCAATCATTAAGAGAAAATCAGACCCCCCAAATGTGAGGCACTTCACTGTCTGTCACAAAGCTCATAGAAATATTTTATTCCTCATAAATTATTACTCAACACTAAAAGAATCAGAATAGAAATAACGTTGTCATCATCATCATCATCATTACCATCATAATCATCAGGCTTTATTTCTTTACATGTCATTTATCGAAAATGATACTGCTTCATTTATTTTTTTATAAAATCATACATGTTCTCTGAATTTTGGCAAATTTGAAATAGTTCATTTCTAGTTTAAATCTCACTAACAATTATTTTTCATGCGGTTGGTTTGGCTCTTTCCCATTTGCAAGTTGAAGCAAATTGCTATAAAATGCCTGTGGCATTCCTCTAAGGTTAAAATTATAATGAGAAATTGGAAGATAAAAATGAAATCATACCAAATCTTTCTATGCTTAAATAATTAAATGGAAAAAAAAATAGAGTGAAATGAGAGCCATTGTACCCTTGGTAATAACATGAACATTTTTTTTTTTTTTTTTAATTTCCTAATTCTGGGAGTTTGAGGCATGGTGGATGTCAGTGGGTGGCTCTTAGTGAGCAAGTGGAAGAATGAGAAGAGATTGAGATGAGATGAGATGAGATGAGATGAGATGAGATGAGATGAGATGAGATGAGATGAGATGAGATGAGATGAGATGAGATGAGATGAGATGCAAGAGAGTAGGCAAGAGCCAGACTATGACTTCCGGGTTCTGATGAGCTGCTTAGATTTCACTCTAGCATACAGAACCCCAATCAGAAAAACGTTTTACATAGCACATTGAGACAATCTCATTGCATTTTAGAAAAGATAATATCCATTGGAGGTCTTTGTGACCTCGGAGTTGTTTCAGTGTATGTCCTGGAAAGAATGAAATTTGTATTGAAATGGATTGATCTGTGACTAAGTGTAGGGCACAGGGACACAGCAGGTGTGGGAAACTCCTCAGATGTTGGTTTGTGGAAAAATGCAAAATGTGATTAGGAGCTATGAATGCTATGAATCAAGGACAAATAAAACTGTGTGTGTGTGTGTTGAGAGAGAGAGAGAGAGAGAAAGAGAGAGATAACTCGCTAGAACGGGAGATACTAAAGTATGTTTTGGGGAATTATCTCGCATAAAATATTGATAATAAAATGCAGTGTAGTCCATGAGAAGGTGAGAGGATCTGAGATTGCAAACACAAAGAACAGCAACAAAAACAGGTACAGGTACTACTAATGAATACATTTTCGGATATATTTATTCAAAGATATATTTTATGATTTTTACCAGATATTTTGCATCATAGTCTAAATATACACTTTAGAGTCAGACAATCCAAATTTCATGACACATTAAGGTAGTAGGGACCGAATATGTTTCAAATTGCTATACAAGTAATGCCACTATTTTTTTATTTTCTCCTCTTTTGTACTATTCTCCATGTCAGCTCTATTGTTTAAATGTCCCACTTTCTTATGACTTTCATAAGGCCTATGTCCAGAGAAGTCCTCAGTCTCAACTTACTCAAGTCTCTTCCTTAATCATTTCATTTGTTTCCTCTGTTTAGAATGGGTTAAGGGATATTACTCAAAATTAATTACTGTTATAAAATGAACAGATCCTCATGGACTAATATACTACACAATTAATGTTTAGTAGATGGCTTAAAATTGAGGACTTATTAAAACTTACTCATATACAGATCTAAAGCCAAGGGTTTCCAAATATACTGCAATTAAGAATTTTTATCTTCCCTCAGACAGCAAAATGATGTATTTCTAAATTGATTTATATGTAGATTCAACACTTAAGTATACTTTGGGAAAAAAAGACAAAAAAACAAGTTTAATGTACAGGGCAGACAGAAGCTTTTAGTGCTAATAAAACTTTTAAATTTTGTAATTAAATTTTATAGGCTTGATGGGAAAGTATATGGAAATTTAAAGAAAAACAGGATTTTTTAATATGTCTGCAGTTAAATAATACATTTAGATGTTAGGTAGGTATTTAATATTCCTTTAACAGAAATGAACATTTATGTTTTATAAATCTATATATATACCTATATAGCTATATCCTACATAACTATACATACATGAACACACACGTATACATACAATGTAAATAAGTTTACATAATATTTAAAAAATAAACAGATAGCCACATTTCTTGTTAAAATTTAGTATCTGTGTATTTCAATCTGTCAAGGTATTTTCTTAGAGTGTACTTGGTAAAAACAATAGCAAAGAGTACAATTACTTAATTTTGAGACTACCTAAAAACTTAACATCTTTTCCAAGAAAAGAACAAGAGATATTAAGGAAACACAGCAATTTCCTAAAAAAGGCATTGGAAATTAAGACCCTTGGGATGGAAAAACTGTGTCAATTACTTGTTGATCTTATTAGGTTTTAGCTTTGGGAATTACTAGGGAACTTTCCTCTGTTGTTATCAATATTTTATTGCAATTGTCCCTGTTCATATATATATATATATACACAAACACACATATATAGATGTATATATGTATATATACATATATTTACACACACATATATACACATATATATGTATATATACATATATATGTATATATGTATGTATATATACATATATATATAATTACATGTGTATATGTGCCATCGACATTACATAAATAAAGACTAGAAAATCCCTAATATCTCAATGTGAAACACAGTCTCAGATAAAATTTTTTAGTTATACCTTATGTATTTTTGGAATTATGAAGAAAACAGATTGGTGAGTTCTGTTTCTCCTTAATTTCCTTCCAATCACAGGACAAAAATCTAAGAATATTTTTCAGTTGTTTTTGAAGTACAAAGCGGTAATTTGTGTTTTCAATTTTAATTCTCTTAAAGCATAACAGTCAGATTTGTTTTAATTTAAATACCTGATTTGATTTGCATATATCTTTATAAACTTTATATATATGCATATATATACATATATATACACATATGCATATACATATGTATACATATACATATAAACTTTATATATATACGTATATATACATATACGTATATATATAAAGTTTATACATATATACAATTAATGTAAGTCTGTGTTTCAAAATATTAATACTTAAGAAAAGACTTATATTGGGAGAGACGATTATTGACTAGAAAAAGGTAAGACAGCATTTGGGGTGTAATAGAAATGATCTATATTATGATTGTTATGGGGTTTAAGGACTGTATGTATCAGTTAAAACATATAATTTTGTAAAATAATGAGGTAAATATTTTATTTTAATTATATCTTAGTAAATATGATTTACAATAGTATTTCACTAACAAGAGGAAAGTTTTATTATTTATTCTTATCATTGATGATGTTTATTTTGACAAGTTTATAAAAATTGTTAATATATAATTAAAAAGCTTATATGCAGTCTAACAATTAAGTTTGTGAACTGTTACAATGATGTTGCTAACATTTTTTTTATATCAGAGGGATTGATTATCTGTTATGAATTTGTACCAACTGGATGAACAGTTAACCAAGTTTACTATTTGGAAGTGCTGAAAAGGCTATGAGAAAAAGACAACAATGACCTGAATTTTTTAGCCAACAATTCATGGCTCTAGCATCACAACAATGCATCAGCTCACAGGGCACTCTCTGTGAGGGATTTTTTAGCTAGTAAACAAATACCTGTATTGGAACACCCTCCCTATTCACCTGATCTGGCCCCCAATGACTTCTTTCTTTACCTGAAGAAAAAGGAAATAGTGAAAGGAAGACATTTTAATGGCATTCAGGACATCAAGGGTAATACAACAACCACTTTGATGGTCATTCCAGAAAAAGAGTTCCAAAATTGCTTTGAAGGGTGGACTATGTGCTGGCATTGGTGCATAGCTTCCCAAGGGGAGTACTTTGAAAGTGACGGGAGTGATATTCAGCAATGAGATATGTAGCACTTTTTCTAGAATGAGTTTGCAAACTTAATTGTCTGATCTTTGTATTAACTTCAAAATACAGATTATAATAAAATGAGGTAATTATTTCTAAATTCTGAAAACTATGCCTTTTTTTTTTTACTGTATGAAGAAATAGATATTTCTGTAGGAAAGTAGATTTCTACCACAGTTTTAGTCAGCCAGTGACAGAGTGATCAAATTGAAAGAAGGCTTATATGTCAAGTCATTTTATGTTTAAAAGATATCTATTTCTCTTGCCTGATTGTTCTGGCTAGGACTTCTGATACTATGTTGAAAAGCAGAGTTATAGGGGACAACCCTGTCTTGCTCCTGAACATAGAGTGAAGGGCTTCAGGTTTTTACCTTTAATTATATTAGTTGAGGGTTTATCATATATGGCATTTATTATGTTAAGGTATTTTCTTTCTATACCCAGTTTATTTAGTGTTTTAATCATAAATGGATGTAGTATCTTGTCAAATGCTTTTTCTGCACCTATAGGTATAATCATATAATTTTTGTATTTTATTTTGTTTATGTGGTTTATCACACTGATCAATTTGCATATGCTTAACCATCCTTGTGCCCCTGTGATAAACCCCACTTAATCATGGTGTATAATCTTTTTAATGCTTTGTTGTATTCAATTTGCTAGAATTTGTTTTAGGACTTTTGAATCTCTATTCATCAGAGATATTGGTCTGCAGTTTTCATTTTTTTGTGTGTTATCCTTACCAGGTGTTGGTATCAGGGTAATGTTGGCCTCATAAAATGAGTTAGAGTATTACCTCTTCTTCAAATTTTTGGAAGAGTTTGAAGAGTAAAGGTGTTAGAGCCTCTTTGAATGTTTGGTAGAATTCACTAGTGAAGCCATCTTGTCCTAGACTTTTGCTCTTGGGAGGGTGTTGGATGATTAATTTAATTTATTTACTATTGATTGGTCTATTTAGATAAATGTGAGGTTGTTTATCTGGGACTTCTCTTCTTTCTTGAAATAGGCCTGTAATGGTATAAATTTCCCTCTTATTACTGCTTTTGCTACATCCCAATAATTTTGATAAGATGTATTTTCATTCTCATTTGTTTCTATGTATCTTTTTTTCTTAAAGTTTATTGGGATGACAATTGTTAGTAAAGTTTCATAGGATTCAGGTGTACAATTCTGTAACACATTGTCTATATATCACATTGTTTGTTCACCACCCAGAGTCAGTTCTCCTTCCATCACCATATATTTGATCCCTTTTGCCCTCATCTACCACACCCCTCCCCCTTTCCCTCTGCTAACCACTAAACTATTGTCTGTATTTATGAGTTGTTGTTTCTTCATTTGTTTGCCTTGTTCCTTTGTTGTTTTCAGTTTTCTGTAATATCAGTACAATCATATGGTTCTCGACTTTATTTGTCTTACTTACTTTCCTGAGCATAATATCAAGATCCATGTTTGTGGCAAATGGCATCATTTCATCCTTTTTTTATGGCAGAATAGTATTCCAGTAATCCAGTTATCCAATAATCTATGGAAGTACTCTGGTTGTTTCCATGTCTTGGCCACAGTAAATAAAGCTGCAATGAACATCAGAGCACATATATCTTTACAGATAGATGTTTTCAGATTTTTTGCGTAGATACTCAGGAGAGCAATTGCTGGGTCATACGGTAATTATATTCTTAATTTTTTGAGGAACCTCCACTCTGCCTTGCATAGGTGCTGCACCAATCTGCATTCCCACCAACAGTGTTTCTATGAATCTTTTGATCTCTCCTCTTATTTCTTCTATGACCTAGTCATTATTTAAAAGCATGTCGTTTAATCTCCACATATTGGTGGTTTTTCCTGCTTTTATTTTGCAGTTGATATCTAATTTCAAAGCCTTGTGGTCAGAGAATATGGTTGGTATGATTTCAACCTTTTTAAATTTGCTTAGGCTAGTTTTATGTCTGAATATGTGGTCTGTCCTTGAGAATGTTCCATGTACACCAGAAAAGAATGTATAGTCTGATGTTCTAGGATAAAGTGCTCTATAAATATCAATTATATCCATTTCATCTAATGTGCAATTTAGGGTTGATATTTCCTTATTTATTTTCTGTTTGGATTATCCATCCATAGCTGTCAATGATGTATTTAGGTCCCCTATTAAAATTGTGTTGTGGTCAATTTCTCCTTTTAGTTCTGTTAGCAGTTGCTTTGTATATTTTGGTGCTCCCTCATTGGGGGCATAAATATTGATAAGTGTTATATATTTTTGTTATATTTACCCCTTTATCATTATGAAATGTTCACCTTTGTCTTTTGTTATCTTTTTTATCCTGAAGTCCATTTCATCTGATATTAGTATGACTACACCTGATTTTCTCTGAATACCATTTGCCTGGAGTAACAATTTCCACCCTTTCACTTTAGTCTGTTTGTTCTTGTAGCTGAGATGAAAGAAATGAAAGGCATCTGAACTGGGAATGAAGAAGTTAAATTGTCACTTTTTGCAGATGACATGGTTCTTTATATAGAAAACCACAAAGACTACACCAAAAATCTATTAGAAACAATAAACAAATATAGTAAAGTTGCCAGCTACAAAAT
This sequence comes from Rhinolophus sinicus, assembly GCF_057876585.1. NCBI lineage: Eukaryota > Metazoa > Chordata > Mammalia > Chiroptera > Rhinolophidae > Rhinolophus > Rhinolophus sinicus. Next base: position 18,999,344 of record NC_142503.1, read on the forward strand.
CTACATAAAAAGATCCATTGCATTCCTATATACCAACAATGAAATTCAGAAAAGAAATTTAAAGAAATCTTTTTGCAATTGCAACAAAAAGAATAATGTACTTAGGAATAAACTTAACCAAGGATGTGAAGGACCTATATACTGAAAACTATAAGACATTTTTGAAAGACATTGAAGAAGACACAAAGAAATGGAAAGACATTCCGTGTTCATGGATTGGAAGAATCAATATAGTTAAAATAGCTATATTACAGATGCAATATACAGATTTAATGCAACCTGTAGATTACAAAGCAATATACAGATTTAATGCAATCCCCATTAAAAAACAATAGCATTTTTTTAAAAGAAATAGAACAAAAAATTATCAGATTTGTATGGAACCACAAAAGACCCCGAATAGCCAAAAAACCCTAAGAAAAAAGAATAATGCTGGAGGTATCACACTCCCTGACTTTAGCTTGTACTACAGGGCAACAATAATCCAAACAGCATGGTATTGGCAGAAAAACAGACACATAGACCAATGGAATAGAATTGAGAACCCAGAAATAAAACCACATAAATATGGACAGGTAATTTTTGACAAAGAAGCTAAAAACATACAATGGAGAAAAAACAGCCCCTTCAACAAATGTTGCTGGGAGAATTGGAAAGGTACGTGCAAAAGAATGCTACTAGACTACTCTCTGTCACTGTGTATCAAAATTAACTCAAAATGGATCAAAAACCTAAATGTAAGACCTGAAACAATAAATTGAAAAAGAAAACAAAAGCAAAACAAACAAACAAATAAAAAAAACATAGATACTAAACTTATGGACTCTGTGTTCAAAGAGGATTTTATGAATTTGACCTCAAAGGCAAGAAAGTAAGAACTAAAATAAATGAATGAGACTATATCAAACTAGAAAACCTCTGCACAGCAAGTGAAACTGTCGACAAAATAAAGAGGCAACCAACCGAATAAGAGAAGATATTTGCAAGCAATGCCTCCGATAAAGGGGCTAATATCCAAAATATATCAGGAACTCATAAACTCAACACCAAAAATCAAACAGTCCAATTAAAACATGGGCAGAGGACCTTAATAGATATTTTTTTTCCAAAGGAGACATACAGATGGCAAACAAACATATGAAAAGATGCTCAAAATCACTAATCATCAGAGAAATGGAAATGAAAACCACAATGAGATATCACCTCACACTGGTTAGAATGGATATCATCAGCAAGACAAATAATAACAAGTGTTGGAGAGGCTGTGGACAAAAAGAAACCTTCATACACTGTTGGTGGGAATGCAGATGGGTGCGACCACTATGGAAGGCAGTGTGGAGGTTCCTGAAAAAAATTAAGAATAGAATTTCCATATGACCCAGTAATCCCTCTCCTTAGTAGCTACCCAAAAAGTCTGAAAACATTTATCTGTAAAGATGTATGTGGTCTGATGTTCATTGCAGCTTTGTTTACTGTGGCCAAGACATGGAAACAGCCAAAGTGCTCTTCAACAGATGATTTGGTAAAGATGATGTGGTATATATACACAATGGAACACTACTCTGCATTCAGAAAAGATGAAATAGTACCAGTTGCAACAACATGGATGGATCTTGAGATTATTACGCTAAGCAAAAGAAGCCAGACAAAAAATGTAGAAAACCATATGATTTCACTGATATGTGGGATAGAAAGTGAAAGCAACAAAGGAACAAGACAAATAAATCAAGAAACAGAAAATCATAGACACAGATAATATTTCAGTGGTTACCAGAGACTAATGGGGGAGGGTGGATAGTAGAAGAGGGTAAAGGGGTTCAAATATACGGTGAAGGAAGGAGAAATGACTCTGGGTGGTAAACATACATGATATGCAGATGTTATATTACAGAATTGTGCACTTGAAACCTATGTAATTTTACTATTCATTGTCACCCCAATAAATTTTAATTAAAAAAAGAAACTATCAACAAAATTATCAATGAAACTCAATAAAAAGGTATTGAAAAGTGACCACCAAAATACTTTTTATATCATACAGATCTCAATAAGAATGAGTCAGATCTCTATAGCATCAAATAAAATATGCCCATAAAATATTTATATCTATAGCAAAGTTTAGAACTATCAATAGTGTAGTAGCATCATGAGACTACTATAACAAATTATCACAAGTTTGGAGGCTTAAAATAACAGAAATTAATTCTGTGTAATTCTGGAGGCCTGACATACAATGTGTCATACAATTCACTGTCATACAAATCACTGGGGCAAAATCAAGGTATCAGTACATGTTTCCTCCAAATGCTCCATTCCTGCTGTTTCGAGCTTCTAGTAGGTGTTGGCATTCCTTAGCTTGTGGGATTGTGGCTGTATCACTACAATTTCAAAACCTAGCATCTTCAAATCTTCCTCTGTTCATCTTACAGTTTCTTCTTCCCTCCATGTGTTAAACATCCTTCTGCCTCTCTTATAAAGACACATATGAATGCACTTAGGACATCCTTGGATAATCCATGCTAATTTTCCCATTAGAAGATGCTTAATTTAATAACATCTGCAAAGAGTCTTTCTCCAAAGAAGGTAAATTACGTGTTCCAGGGATTAGGGCCTGATATCTCTTGAGGCCTTTTTTAGCTATCAAATGTAATAGTAGACCTTTCTAGGTAAAACACATATAAATACTCACACACAAAATTTGGAAGGAAGTATCAAAAACTGCTAATTTATTTATCATTAGAGAGAGAACATGCTAATACTGAGAAATCCATGTTCATAAATTATATTATCAATACTAAAAACAGATTTGAATAGGTTATTATTTTATATAAAAATACATATTTTTCTACTTACAATATGCATAAACAGAGGTTTCCTTTCAGTGATAATATGCATGTGATAATTTAGCATGATTAAGCTCAGGTATTTTACAAACTCAAAATACTATTTATTGTATTAAATTTAAATCAGATTATGAAATGAGCCATTGGTATAATATTTTATTTATTGTATAATCTTAATAGAATCTTTTAATAGGATTTTATTTTTATGAATTTATTTAAAATATTCCCAATTTTAAAGATAAGACACTTACACTTACAAAGTAGTGTTTTATAGTATAGACAGCTGAAGGAAAAAAGTTGGAATAATATAGTTTAATAGAAACCAGATGTGAATAAAAATTGTAAAAAAAAAAAAAAAAAAAAGACCTGTTATAAAAATGACTTAGGCATAGAAGAGGTGTAAAAAAAATTCATTTCATCTACATATTTTCTATTCCAAAATGTAGTTACTTCAGTAGAGAGCTACTTCCTTATTTCTGTGGTACAATACATAAAAAATAAATAAATAAATAAACAAAGACCAAAGAAGAGACACTTTTGAATTTATTTCACTCATTACTATCTGTGTGCGTCCTTTCAGGGTAAAACCATTCCTTAATATTTCATTTTAATTTACTCATAACTTATTCTTTATTTTTTAATAGAAATGCTCGGTGAAAATCTGAAAGGCTCCTCTTTACCGTACAAGCTGACTTGTAAAATATTCTTATAATAAAGAGCAGATTATTTTACTTCCTAGGAAATGTTTTTCCTTCATATAATGCAGATATTGGGGTTATACATATGGAGTCAAAAATGTCTAAATAGAAATTTTGTTCTACCCATTTTTCTAGGGACTTTTATTCTAGGGATAAAATATCTTTAGTATCTTCAACTGAAAAATAGGTACAAACACAGGGAACAATAGATAAAAGTAGTAACAAAAGATAATTTTTGTTTACCCACCTGACATAGAGTGTATTATCTGCTGCTATGTATACATAGATCGCTAGATGATAGATTAGATAGACAGTTCAATAGAGAGAAAAACAGATCAATAGGTAATTAGATCGATGATAGATAGATAGATAGATAGATAGATAGATAGATAGATAGACAGATGATAGAAATATGGATATAGCTTTAAATATGAGATCTATTGATCAATCTGTCTATATGAATGCAGTCTTTACAAATTGATTGGCCTATAGCAATTGTAACTTACATGTTGGTGCATACACTTATTCAGCTAGTTGGCTAAATGGTTGCAGGTGGGATTATTTTCTCAGGCAATTATAAGACATTGCATAATTCCCCCCCACACACACACTCTTCTGTAGAGAGAATGACAGTAACCATGCCAAAATGTATATAAACAAAGACTCTATTGAGGACGACATATACAAGGATCAGAGTCAGGATCTAGTAAAATTTCAAATAGGCAGTGTGTCTTTAATACCCTTGCCTATTTTATGCTTCATTCTCTAAGTGTTTAATCTCACTATAATTATTCAAAAAATATATGGTAAACTAATTCCTGTTAAATGGAAAACCATTTAGATTTTATTCACTCTAAGGGTATTTATAGTTTAATAGATTATTATAAAATATTGATAGAATTTCACAATTCTAAAAGTGATATTTAGACAACCTGACAGGTAGAGAGGTATTTTAGTGCAGAGAAGATAGTTTGCTTGCACTTCTCAATTAAGTGATCTCTGTCAAGTGCAATAAACTTAAAACAGTTCCTGGATAAAAAGCAAGAACTATTTTGTTCTGTGACAAGATTTGAGAAACACCACAATAAATTTCTGGAAGTGGTACAGTTTGTGGCCAGTAATAGAAGTCCTACCACTACTCTAACAGCTGGAGTTTGTTTTCATATTATGAGGTGTGATCAAACCATACAGTGAATGATTAAATAAAATAAAAAATAAAAAATGAAAAACAGTAAAAGGCACATTGCCATAAAACAACCTCAAAATAACCCCCTGTCGCTTTGAACACACTTATCCCATCGTTCTTGCCAATTTTTGAAGCAGTTCTGGAAGTCCTGTTTCGTGAGTGTCTAGTTGCGCTGTCCTGGCTGCCTCCGATGTCCTGAATCATTTTGACTTTGGGAAGAGCCAGAAATCTCATGGTGCCAGATCAGATGAATAAGGTGGATGAGGACACACCTTATGTTTTTATTTGACAGGAATTGTCATACCAGAAGCCATGTGTGACATAGAGCATGGTCATGATGGAAAGTGATTTATGGCACACTTTAAAACACACCTTTTCTCAACTGTAGCTCACACCCAACTGCACCAAAACAAGCTGAAACTCATCACACACTGGTACTAAGGTTCAATGTGCCGCTTCCCGTATTGAAGACTCCTGCCTTTCTGTTGGATGACACTCGTCAGCAACATTCACCATATTTTATGATCACAACAGAAAGGCTCCATGTCACACATTGTTTCTGGTCCGGCAATTTCTGTCAAATAAAAACATTACGGTTTGTCCTCATCCACCTTATCCACCAAATCTGGCACTGTGCAACTTCTGGCTCTTCCCCAAAGTCAAAATGACCATGAAAGATAAATGTTTTTAATTATTTCAGGACATTGAGGCAGCTATGATAGCGCAACTAAAGACACTCACGAAAGAGGACTTTCAGAACTGCCTCAGAAAGTGGCAAGAACGATGGGATAAGTGTGCTTGAAGTGAGGGGGAGTATTTTGAGGGGGACTAATGGCAATGTGTCTTTTACGGTAGCATTTTTTTTCATTTAGACATTCACCATATTGTTTGATCATACCTCATATTTAGATTATAACATTCCACAATAATATATGGGTTCTTTTTTTTTTTTTTGGCATTTTTTCCCTAGATAAAACTCATAAAATTCACTCAGTATGAAGTAAACCTTTATTTTGGGAGTATTTCACTAATGTCAGTGGCTTTATTCTCTTATTTACTATGTGTTTTCTAAACTAAGCACATTACATATATTTTGTCCATAGAATCTTACATCACCTTTTTTGATTGAGGATACTGAGTCTGAAACCATGTAATTTGCACAAGGTCAAGATCTTGTTAGATTGCTAAAGCAAGGTTTGAATTTAAGTTCTATAACCTCAAGTCTTTTCCTTAAAATGATGCTATAATTCTTCCTCATACCTTGACATTTTCTGTGAGAAACTAGTTCATTACTCTAGGGTTACAATATACTTGATAGCACATATTTTTTTTAAGGGGGACTCATACTTCAAAAACCTCCACATCAAATCAGGAATGTACCAAAATGTTAAAATGAAATATTACTATATTTCTTCCATGTTACATTCCTAGAGGTATTATGTGTAACGATGCTAGACAGAATTATAAATCATATTACGGAGATTAACTAAGGCTCACCAATCACTCACTGTCTTAGAGCATTCACTTGTCTGTGGATAAGATCTTTTGAGTAACGAAATTTACTGTGTTATTATATAGATATATGAAACTCCACATTAACATACAGAAAAATGCGCAGATGCAGATTGCAGATGTTTCCAGTTACACATATTGATATTAACATGACAAAATCCACATCAGCCCCACAACTTATCTAAAATTCCATTACCTCATTATTGATTAATTGTTGCAACTTTAAATATACTTGAAATGAATCTGATTTACACATCTACTTTGTCTATTTATTTCAGAATGCTCTACCTGTCAAAATGAAGGAATCTGATGTTATTTTTCAATAAGGAGAATATTTATATTGCACATTTGCTCTTGACAATAAAACACACAAATAGTAAAGTCTTATTCATCCTAACAAAGGCATATTACACATGTAACAATTATACATGTAATTATTTCCCCATAACTAAAATAATGGAAACACTTTAAATTCTATAAAAGTTTGGTGCCTTTATTCTATTTTCCCTTTTATTTTTTTATTTCTTTTGTTCAACCAATAAACTATGAGGAGTAGAAATCATTGTGCATTAAATATTGTAAGCATTTTGGAAATCCCTAAGCAAAAAAATTAAAATATTTGTGTCTGTTTGTTTGCTTGAAACAGTATTAAAATGGCATAGTAATACTCATTTGACTTTTAGTTTACCACATTAAAGGATACAGCTATACATTATTTTCTATGATCACAAAATTATAAGATTTACTTATGCAAATATAGACATTATAAGTGTCCTGTATTGTATTGTGCATGCTTCTCTTGATGCATTTTTCAATATATTTTAGGTTATTTATTTTCTTAAATGAATGATAAAAGGCTAAGTGGTTGAAAAAGTATACTGTGCAGGTGCTTATTTATAAGAAAATATCCTTTTTTTTTTTTTTTGAAGGACAGAGAAAGATTCCAAAGTAATAAAAAATTTAATGTACTTTGAAAGACATATTAATCAGAGAACTGAACATGAGGAACTAGAATGTCTCAGCAAGGTGAATTACTCATTTAAAGTGCGATCAGAAAAGAATATAAAGCATGTTCAAAGGAAGACATATGATCTAGTGTTACTAAAGAAGAGAATTTCACTTGCTATGAGTGGGCATGCCACACAGACATAGAAAGTAGAATAGTAAGTTAGTTTAGTGCCTAGGGAAACAAAATAACAATCAGCTTTTACTATGTGCTCACTTTTTTCAGTACATTTCTAACTCTTTGTATTGTTTTAGCTACTTTTAATGTTTAGCTACTTTAATCCTTAGAGCCACTCTAAGAGGTACATAACCCCATGTCACAGAGGAGGAAGTAGAGAAAACCACCATTACTCATATTATTACAACTGCTATTACCTAGTCCGCCACCATCACTACTGCCACTACAATTATGAATATATCCACAGCTGCACTATCTGATACTACTACCACTGGGATTATGACTACCACCATAGCACAGTCTCATCACTGCTACCAGTCTAAATTAAGCCATCATCAACTCTTCATTGTGTTACAACAATCTTTTTTTTTTTTTTTTTTTAATTTATTGGGGTGACAATTGTTAGTAAAATTACATAGATTTCAGGTGTACAATTCTGTATTACAGCATCTATAAATCTCATTGTGTGTTTACCACCCAGAGTCAGTTCTCCTTCCATCACCATATATTTGATCTCCCTTACCCTCATCTCCCACCCCCCGCCCCCTTACCCTCTGGTAACCACTAAACTATTGTCTGTGTCTATGAGTTTTTGTTTCTCATTTGTTTGTCTTGTTCTTTTGCTGTTTTTGGTTCATATACCACATATCAGTGAACTCATATGGTTCTCTGTTTTTTCTGTGTGACTTATTTCGCTTAGCATTATACTCTCAAGATCTATCCATGTCGTCACAAATGGTCCTATTTCATCTTTTCTTACTGCTGAACAGTATTCCATTGTGTATATATACAACAACTTCTTTATCCATTCATCTATCGAAGGACATTTTGGTTGCTTCCATGTCATGGCCACCGTAAACAAAGCTGCAATGAACATTGGAACACACATGTCTTTATGTATAAATGTTTTCATATTTTTTGTAGATACCCAGGAGAGGGATTGCTGGGTCATATGGTAATTCTATTCGTAATTTTTTGAGGAACCTCCACACTGCCTTCCATAATGGCTGCACCAGTCTGCATTCCCACCAACAGTGTATGAGGGTTCCTTTTTCTCCACAGACTCTACAACACTTGTTAATATTTGTCTTATTGATGAAAGCCATTCTGACTAGGGTGAGGAGATATCTCATTGTGGTTTTTATTTGCATTTATCTGATGATTAGTGATGTTGAGCATTTTTTCATGTCTAGTTGCCATTTGTATGTCCTCTTTGGAGAAACATCTCTTCAGGTCCTCTGCCCATTTTTCAATTGGGTTGTTTGTTTTTTGTTGTTGTTGAGTTGCATGAGTTCCTTGTATATTTTGGATATTAGCCCCTTATCAGAGGGACTGTTTGCAAAACTCTTCTCCCATTCAGTTGGTTGCCTCTTTATTTTGTCAATGGTTTCTTTTGCTGTGCAGAAGCTTTTAAGTTTCATATAGTCTCATTCATTTATTTTGGCTTTTACTTCCTTTGCCTTTGGAGTCAAATTCATAAAATGCTCTTTGACCCCAAGGTCCATAAGTTTAGTACCTATGTTTTCTTCTACGCAATATATTGTTTCAGGTCTTATGTTTAAGTCTTTGATCCATTTTGAATTAATTTTGATACATGGTGACAGATAGCAGTCCAGTTTCATTCTTTTGCACATGGCTATCCAATTCTCCCAGCACCATTTATTGAAGAGGCTGTCTTTCCTCCATCGTATGTTTTTAGCTTCTTTGTCAAAAATTATCTGTCCATATTTATGTGGTTATATTTCTGGGTTCTCAATTCTATTCCATTGGTCTATGTGTCTGTTTTTCTGCCAATACCATGCTGGTTTGATTATTGTAGCCCTGTAGTACAAGCTAAAGTCAGGAAGTGTGATACCTCCAGCATTGTTCTTTTTTCTTAAGATTGCTTTGGCTATTCGGGGTCTTTTGTGGTTCCAAACAAATCTGATGATTTTTTGTTCTATTTCTTTAAAAAACGCCATAGGGATTTTGATGGGGATTGCATTAAATCTGTATATTGCTTTGGGTAATATGTCCATTTTAACTATGTTGATTCTTCCAATCCATGTGCACGGAATGTCTTTCCATTTCTTTGTGTCTTCTTCAATGTCTTTCAAAAATGTCTTATAGTTTTCAGCATATAGGTCCTTCACATCCTTGGTTAAGTTTATTCCTAGGTATTTTATTCTTTTTGCTGCAATTGCAAAAGGAATTGTTTTTTGTATTTCTTTTTCTGAGATTTCATTGTTAGTATATAGGAATGCAATGGACTTTTGTATGTTGATTGTGTAGCCAGCAACTTTACTGTATTCGTTGATTGTTTCTAATAGCTTTTTGGTGGAGTCTTTAGGGTTTTCTATATATACCACCATGTCATCTCCAAAGAGTGATAATTTAACTTCTTCATTCCCAATTTGGATGCCTTTTATTTCTTTCCCTTGCCTGATTGCTCTGGCAAGGACTTCCAACACTATGTTGAAAAGCAGAGGTGATAGGGGACAGCCCTGTCGTGTTCCTGAACGTAGAGCAAAGGGCTTCAGTTTTTCACCATTAATTATGAGATAGCTGAGGGCTTGTCATATGTGGCCTTTATTATGTTAAGGTATTTTCCTTCTATACCGATTTTATTAAGTGTTTTAATCATAAATGGATGTTGTATCTTGTCAAATGGTTTTTCTGCATCAATTGATATAATCATATGATTTTTGTCCTTTATTTTGTTTATGTGATGTATCACATTGATGGATTTGCAGATGTTGAACCATCCTTGTACCCCGGGGATGAACCCCACTTGGTCGTGATGAATAATCTTTTTAATGCATTGTTGTATTTGATTTGCTAGAATTTTGTTTAGGATTTTTGCATCTATATTCATCAGAGATATTGGTCTGTAGTTTTCTGTTTTTGTGTTGTCCTTACCAGGTTTTGGTATCAGGGTAATGTTGGCCTCATAAAATGAGTTACAGAGTATTACCTCTTCTTCAAATCTTTGGAAGAGTTTGAAGAGGAAAGGTGTTAGAGCCTCTTTGAAGGTTTGGTAGAATTCACTAGTGAAGCCATCTGGTCCCAGACTTTTGCTTTTGGGAAGGTTTTGGATAACTGATTCAATTTCGTTACTGGTGATCGGTCTGTTTAGCTTTTCCAGTTCTTCATGGTTCAGCCTTGGAAGGCTATATGTTTCTAAGAACTAGTCCATTTCTTCTAGGTTGCTGAATTTGGTGCCATTAGTCCTTCATAGTATTCTTGGATGATCCTTTGCATTTCTGTGGTGTCCGTGATAACTTCCCCGTTTTCATTTCTGATTTTGTTAATTAGTGTCTTCTCTCTTTTTATCTTAGTGAGTCTAGCCAAGGTTTTGTCAATTTTGTTAATCTTTTCAAAGAACCAGCTCTTTGACACATTATTTTTTTCTATTGTCTTTTTGTTCTCTATTTCATTTAGTTCTGGTCTGATTTTTGCTATTTCCTTTCTTCTGCTGACCTTGGGTTTCACTTGTTCTTCTTTTTCTAGTTCTTTAAGGTGTAACATGAGGTTATTTATTTGGGAGTTTTCTTGTTTCTTGAGATAGGCCTGTAATGATATAAATTTCCCTCTTAAAACTGCTTTCGCTGCATCCCAAAAATTTTGGTAGGATGTATTTTCATTGTCAGTTGTTTCTATGTATCCTTTGATCTCTCCTCTAATTTTTTCTTTGACACAGTCGTTCTTTAAAAGTATGTTGTTTAATCTCCATGTTTTTCTGTTTTTTCCTGCTTTCTTTTTTCAGTTGATATCCAATTTCAAAGACTTGTCATGAGAGATTATGCTTGGTATGATTTCAATCTTCTTAAATTTGCTGGGCTGATTTTATGTTGCAATATATGGTCTATCCTTGAGAATGTTCCATGTACACTAGAAAAGAATGTATAGTCTGATGTTTCAGGATGAAGTGCTCTGTATATGTCAATTATGTCCATTTCATCTAATGTGTCATTTAGGGCTGCTATTTCGTTATTTATTTTCTGTTTGGATGATCTACCCATAGCTGTCAATGATGTATTTAAGTCCCCTAGTATAATTGTGTTTTGGTCAATTTCTCCCTTTAGTTCTGTCAGTAGTTGCTTGGTATATTTCAGTGCTCCCTGATTGGGGGCATAAATATTGATGACTGTTATATCTTCTTGTTGTATAGTCCCTTTTACAATTATGAAATGTCCATCTTTGTCTCTTGTTATTTTTTACCCTGAAGTCTGTTTCATCTGATATCATTATGGCTACACCTGATTTTCTCTTGATACCGTTTGCTTGGAGTGTCAATTTCCACCCTTTCACTTTGAGTCTATGCTTGTCCATGTAGCTGAGATGTGTCTCTTGGAGACAGCATATGGTTGGGTTTTGTTTTTTGATCCAATCTGCTCCTCTGTGCCTTTTTATTGGTGAGTTCAGTCCATTTGCATTTAGGGTGATTATTGATATATGAGGATTTCCTGTCATTCTATCTGTAGTTTTCTGGTAAGCCTGTGTCTCCATTGTTTCTTTGCCTTTTTGTTGTTGTCCTTTATTTCTGTGTGGTGGTATTCTATGATGTTTCCTTCTGTTTCTTCTTTTATTACAGTATATATTTCAGTTCTGGATTTTTTTTGAGTGGTTACCCTTAAGTTTATGTAAAAGAAAGTTTGATGTTTAGAGTATTCCATTTTCTTCAGCACACTTACTTTCTCCATTTCCATATTCTGCTTCAGGTCTTTACTCTCCCCCATTTTATGTTTTGGTTGCCACAAATTGTCCCTGTTGATGGTGGTCGAATAGCTTCCTTTAGTATTTCTTGTAGTGCAGGTCATATATTAAAAAAATTCCCTCATCTTCTATATGTCTGGAAAGGTCTTTATTCCTCCTTCAAATATAAAGGATATCTTTGCTGGATATATTATTCTTCGCTCATAATTTCTCTCTTTCAATAGTTTGAATATTTGGTTCCACTCCCTCCTGGCTTGTAGAGTTTCTGCTGAAAAATCTCATGATCATCTAATGGGTTTTCCTTTGTAGATTACCATCTTCTTTTCCCTGGCTGCCTTGAGGATTCTTTCTTTGTCATTGATTTTAGACAGCTTCAATACAATGTGCCTTGGAGAAGGCCTGCTTAGATTGAGGTAATTAGGTGTTCTATTTGCTTCTTGGATTCGAGGATACAGTTCTGTCCACAAATTTGGGAAGTTCTCATCGACAATTTGTTTGAATATATTCTCTGTTCCCTTCTCTCTTTCTTCTCCTTCTGGTATGCCCATTATTCTTATATTGCTCTTTCTGATGGAGTCAGAAAGTTCTTGTAGAATTCTTTCATTTCTTTCTATTTCTCAAGTCTCTTTCTTCTTCCATCTGTGTAATTTCCACGTTTCTATCTTCAATGTCACTGATTCTTTCCTCCATCTAGTCAACTCTACTACCTAAGCTGGTTATTTCATTCTTAATTTCTTCTATTGAGTTCTTAATCTCCAGAAATTCTATTTGGTTCTTTTTTAAAATTTCAATCTCTTTTGTAAAATGCTCATGCTGTTATTTGATTGTGTTTCTGAGTTCATTAAACTGCCTTTCTGTTCCCTTGCTTCTCATTGAGTTTTTTCAGAACTGCAATCTTGAATTCTCTGCCATTTAAGTCACATATTTCCATATCTTGAAGTTCCTTTTCTGGAGAATTTTCACTTTCTTTCTGAGCTGCCTTGTTGCCTTGGTTATTCATGGCAATTACTGATTTACTATTTCTCTTCCTAGCCATCTATAGGAGAGGCTTCTGCAACAGGTTGATAGGAAGAGATCTTTCTTTTGTTTTCCAGTACTTGTTGGTAGAATGTTTTATTTTTTCTCCGACTGTAGCCTTTTTTTTTTCCTCTCACATGGTAGTGCTATGTTTTCTCTGCACTATTCCAGCTTTTCACACAATGGGGGGATTCCCTGGGAGACGGGCTTCTCCTCTGTTAATAGCTCGCGTAGGTCACAGGACGCAGTGTCCTTGTGGGTATGCAGAGAGCTTTTGAAGTTCCAAAGCTCTTCCAGCTCCAGATTCAGAGCCCGTATGTTCCAGCAGTTCTGTTTACTCCTGCAGGGATCCGCCCAGATAGGTGGGGCCATGGGCGGGGTGAGTTGTGAGAGGTGGCCCAGAGCAATGGCGGCGACCACCACCACAGCTGGTCCTGCTTCCACAGCTCCCTTCCCTTTGCCGGAACTAGTTGGGCTGCGAATCTGTGTCTGCGGTCCACAGTTCTCAGAACAGCAAATATTCTGTTCTTTTGATCTGATACTGCTACTGTTCCATTTCCCCACAGAGCCGGTGAGGGCAGGGCGAGCTCTGGGAGGGTAAGGAGGGGGCGGCTAGTCTCAGTGCCTAAGGCTTCCGTTCTCTGCTCGGCAGTGAGAGCTTAAACCACCATTTTCAGCCTTCTTTCCTCAATCTTTTCTCCGAAGTCTCTGCCATGAGCGTTGGGTTCAGCTGTGTTATATGCTGCCCCCTCAGCCCTGTGGCCCATAAGCGGAGCCCTAGCAGTCCGAGTTCTTCCCTCTCCCACAGCTGAGGTAGTTCCGGGATGTAGTAAGCTCGGAGCACTGAGCTAGGTCTGCGTCCTGTGCCCACGCGGCTCCGTCTCCGCACTTCTTCCTTCCCTCCTCCCCCGCTTGAGTGATTCGCCCACCTGTAGGTGAATTCAGTAGTAGGCCTCTTCTTCTTGCCTGTCTGCTGTGCAGAGAGTCCTTTATGGATTTATTGTTTTTCGATTAGTTGTAAATTCCAGGGGAGCTTTACAGAGGCTCACCTCATGCTGCCATTTTGACGACATCTCCCACAACAATCTTGTCTTAATTGATCCTCCACTGCTACTAACACACTCTTACAAGTGTATTTTCTACACAGTAGCCAAATAGTTCTTTGAAATATAAATTTGATCATATGACTTCCTTATTTAAAAATCTAGTGTCTTCCTATTCTACTTAATAATAAATCTGGTGGTGGCCGGTTAGCTCAGTTTAGAGCGCAGTGTTCCTAACAACAAGGTTGCCAGTTTGATTCTCCACATGGGCCACCGTGGGCTGTGCCCTCCACAACTAGGTTGTACCAACTTGACTAGGAGCTCATGGGTGCTGGAACAACACACTTAAAATAAAATAAATAAATAAAAAAATAAAAAGTAAAAAAACAAACAAACAATAAATCCAAATTTCTCACCATGCCCTATATTACCCCAGATAATCTGTCTTTCTAAAAGTGTGTCCTGGAATCCTCTTCTTCCTTTACTTTACCACATAATTTAGCTTTTCTGCTTTCTCTCAAATACATAAAGTTCACCTTAACCTTGGGAACTTTTTAACTGGTATTGCTTTTACCTATGACAATTTCTCCCCAATTTTTTATGACTCATTTCCTCACTTTATCCAGGGCCCTATTAAATATTATTTTTGACAAAATCCTTCTCCAAACAAATACTGAAATAATCCCATTGTCCCAGAACACATGACCCTTCCTTTCCTTAATCACTGACCTGCTTTAATTTTCTTTAGAGAACTTATAATACTATATTTCGCACAACTAAGTTGTGAGTTATTACTGCGCAACAGGATGTATCCTAGATTCCAGAGACACAACAATAAACAAATGAGAAAAAATAAAAACAAAACAAAAGAAAATGGGTACAAAACTCTATCTTCATGAAACCTATATGCTAGTCTTCAAAGGGAAGAGAATAAACTGAAAAAATATGTAAAATACCTGTTATGTTAGAAATGATATTATTTTTGTCTACCTGGGTCATTATACTATGAGCACCAGGAAGGCATTTATAGACAGCATTGTGATTTCCAATGGAAACATTAAGTTTTCTTAGACTTACTGTGTGTCACTGAGTCAAGATACCAGAACTCTTTGCATGATGTACAACTTGAGTTTGTTGGATTGACTTCTTTTGCGTGGGGTCCACTCAAAGGTTACAAATTTATGAGTCACTCAGGAAATAGATCAAAGCATCACATCTCATTGTGGTTTTCATTGTTTCCAATATCCAGAAAGGTTTGTCAATAAAAAGACAAAAAAACAAAACACACACACAAAAAAAACAAAAAAAACCTTTATTTTTTAAATTGAGGTATGATTGACATGTAAAAAAGGTTGTACATACTTAATGTACATATCTTGATGAGTTTGAAGATAAGTATATACCTATAAAAATGTCAGCATATACAAATATAATGTCCTTAACTTACCTATCACCTCTAGAAGTTTCCTCTTTTTTTTTTTTTTTGGTATAAGAATGTTCAACATAACACATAACATCTACACTCAACACATTTTTAAGTATATAATACAATACCATTATATGTGTATAGTTATATGTGCTATGCTGTACAGTAGATCTCTAGGACTTACTCATGTTGTTTAAGTGAAACCATTCACTCAATGATCGACACCTCCCTGATTCTCCCTGATTCTCCCTGATTCTCCGATTCGACCCAACCGTTGGTAACCACCATTCTATTCTCTGCTTCTACAAGTTTGACAATATTAGAATCCTGATATAAATCACATCATGTATTATATTCTTCTGTGTCTGGCTTATTTCACTTAGCATGCTGTCTCCCAAAATCAACCAATGTTTTGGCAAATAGCAGAACTGTTCTTATTTTGTTAGTGATAGGGGCTATAAAGAGCAATAAATTACTTTTCACTCGGAGAGGATATCCTAAAACATTCTAAAGCCTGTACACCAAGAAACTCGACAGTGTAATGTATCTGTCATTCTCAGCCATACATAAATTTTACCAAAATATATAGTGTAACTACTACTTCTCACTCTCATTTTCTTATTAGCAAAATACAATCTTAGTAATAGGTCATCATGGTACTTCCTAAAATAAAATAATATTTTAGTCCTTGCAGACAAAACTGGCACAATGTTTTAGAATCTATATATGTATTTGATTAGGTGGCAAAAGATGCATCAATTCCCTTACTGTATGGCAGAAAATTATTTTTAGGATTGTAATTATTTGAATGTTTAAAAAACAAATTTCCAGATCAATAGGTGTATATCAGGTACCAGTTATATTTGTTCAAGTTAAACACACTCAGACATACTCACACATCCTCTAACATGTAACAAAGAGTAGTTAAGTATGCTGAGGAAAACCCATTGAAACTATCTAAACCTGTCTTTTTCAAAGGCAAAATAAAAGTAATAGCCAATAGCGTGCATGTTTCACATCTATCACATGTAGTCTCTACAATGGTGGCACTAGTCTCTACAATTTCCTGAGAAATTCAGTACAAGTTTTGATTTACTATTTTGATAGGAAAAGAGAGACCTCAAGGCTTTCACTTGACTCTCCTTAATTAGGAATTGGCAAGGGAATGTGGGGTTTCTGTCACTTGCTAAGCACAATAATTATAGCTCTACATTGAGGAACGGGGTAAAATAATTACAGACAATGTTCAGGGCTCATGTGGACGCACCTTGAGTTGGACTTGATTAATACTGAAATTAAATGCCTGGACCCTAGTAAACTTTGGTTGACTGATTGGCAGTGTCACGCTTGGTTCCCATATATTTGTGTTAACTAGAGGGATTTTCAAATAATGACTGATCTTTCTAAATAGTTCCAGGTCTCCTGATATAATTATTCTAACAATTTTCCATAGATCTCTTTAAGGGACACTAGAAGGAAGATTTATAGCACATATCTCGAATGTTCTCACAGGGTTCTTTCTAACGATAACAGCCTTACATTTGTTCAAGAAGATTTAGGACTGGATAATCATTTACATCTGATAAATGGGTGGGAGACCATGATGATAAATTAGGTCTGGACTATCTTCACTGTTTTTACAACACATGAAGTCCCCTTCTCATTTGCACATCTAGTACACAGTAGGCCTTTGCAGATAGCTTGGTAGTTTTGATGAATCTGTGATCAAGTCCACTCTAGCTAAGTTTTTGAACTTTTGCCATTTCAAACTCATTTACCTTTCACTTACTTTGGAGCAGAGATTTCAGTCAACCACATGAACAAACATTTAAAATTACTGGTAATGTATGAGCCAGCACAAAGATCAGCAAACTCCAGCCTGCAGGTCAAACACAGCCCACAATCGATTTCTGCAAATATCCTCAGATTGCAACAGCATTGCTTTCATTCATTTATGCATCATCTATGGCTATCTTCTTGATGCAATGACAAACTTGAGTAGACATGACAGAAATCATGTGGTTTGTAAAGCTGAAAATGTTTACCATCTTGTTTTTTCCAGGAACTTTTTGCCCAGCCCCTTTAAATACTGCATTGAATTCAGAATCTTTGGCATGTACGTGCATATTATTAATCTGTCTTTTTCAAAGGCATAGAAAATAGAAAATGGTGTGCATCTTTCATGTCTCTCACATTTGATGGTGGCACTAGTCTCCACATTTTCCTGTGAAATTCAGTAACAGTTTTCTTTATATTCTGCTACATTCTTAAAAAACCTAAAATTGTCACAATCCATGCCCACATGCATTCTCTACATTTTTGATAATGTCTTTTGGCAAAATCTTTAAATTATTTTGCTATGAAATTTTTACCCCAGGTTTGCCCAACCTCACCAACTCTCAAACAAACAGGTTTTGACTTGAGTATAAAACTGGAATCATTGAAGTGAGGCCATATGTGAGGGTTGAAAAATATCTACATTTCCAACAAGACACCTGCCAGAAACAGACTACTATAGAACATTTAAGCAAAATAGAAACAGACTCATGATAGAGAAGAGAAAGAATAACTATTGTTACAATGAAAATTCAGTACGGTTTGGGTCTCACACTAGATCCTTCCTGCCTGGTAATACAATCAGACCTAGATTTTCCTTTTTTTTTAAGGTTTCATTGCCTATAAACATGTTTGCCATCAATATATGATATAATGAAAATTATTAAAGAAAAGGAGAGAGAGAGAGAGAGAGAGAGAGAGAGAGAGAGAGAGAGAGAGATTAGCAATTTGAAGTATGAATGGAATTTACTGAAAGATATTTAGATCTGTGTGTGGGTCACCAAGTCAGGCATAGACATTACTAGTACATGGCCACACATCCCAACATGGGAATGTTCCAGCGAAGACCCTACAACTGTCAGGGCTGGATAGAGTCACCGCATCTTACATTACTGATGTGGGCACTGAATGCCAGGAATCTTTTTCAATTTTGGCTCTGAAATAATTCAGGTGATTTGTCCGTCACTCTTGCCGGACATGAATGATGTGTGCTGTTTGTTGCCTTCATTGCACTTTTCTGGATGACAGACTTATATTTAAAATTGAGAAGATAGAACCACTGTGAAATAGTCTAGTGGTATGAGAGGCTAGGAAAGAAAATTTCTGACTTGTACCTTGGTGAGAAATAAGTAATAGTATGAGAATTTACTTAAACATAAATAAGAGGTATTCAAAACTTGCTGTGTGACTAAGAACATGACAAATCTCCACAACATTCACTGAAAAAAGATGAGCAATGAAACATAACTTTGACATCTTTATTATTGTTTCAGTGTATGCGCTCTAGAAACAATGATGTGCTTGCTACTTTTGAGTGAACCATAAAAACAGCACATCTGTTCCTTAAACTTGACATGATCTGGCTCAGTAATTTTTACATAGTGATTGTTGTTCTTTAAATCATCAGTGAGCATATTGTAATGCAAAAGTAACTGACTGTCTATGTCTGCATTATGTTGTCACTTAATTTGATTTCACATTGATTACATATAGGTGCTATATTTCTAATTTCAGTAACAGGTAGTGTTTATATCCATATGGCCCAAGCACTAATTAAAAAAGCCTTTGTATAAATCTCAAGCAAAGCTACTTAACTCACAACTAACTCTCTGATAGTCTCTCTCTCTCTTTCTCTCTCTCTCCCCGCCTTCTTCTCTCCCAGAAGGTGCCAAAAAATGTATACACATTTTAAGAAAGAAAAAATCTGTATTAAAATTATGCTGATGGTAACCACTTTGAGCATCTCTTGTAATTGCAGAAGTCAAATGTGACTTGTATTCATCTTTTGTTATCAGTATATATTATTACAATTTTAATATAGTTTTTTTTTCCTTTCTTAAAATGTTTATAGATTTTTCTGGCACCCTCTGTATATTCTTCTATCTTTAAATCTCATGACATGCTAAAATGTGTGCTAATGATAAATATTTTTAACATTTGACATCAGATTTAATCAATTGTAAGGGAGAACACAACTATGATACAAAAGAATAGGAGACTAAGAGACTAGTCAAATCAGAAGGAACATGCCATTTTCTTCTCAAGAAATCTTATTGTAATGAGCTTCGTGAATAACAGACCCTAAACAATCAGGCCATATTTGACTAATTCTGGATTACTCTCTATTTTCCTTCTTATTTCTTTAATGTGCACTGCAGTACCTCATGGATTCTAGGAGTAACTGATTAACTTATTAGCATATAGTGATGTTTTGCTCATAAAGTGATTCATTTTTAGAAAGCAAAACTAAAGTTTTCAGTTGTAATTTTCGATGTATATTTTTCATTTCATTGGCTGTGAGCCTCAGCTGAGAATTTCAGCTCTGATCTATGAATAGGACAGAAAACAGATATATGGCTTTTCCTTCTTTGTAACAGTTTCTCTGTAGAATATATTTCCTTATCTCATATCTTCATATTTTGCCTGACAAAGAAACTACAATTGCCCAAATAAGTATAGGACGAGTGTAACTAGTTACACTTAAAATCAAATGTTAATCCTTTTATTATTACCACACATATTATCAGACCATTGTATTTAAAGACAGAAGTGTCCTCTCAACCTATTGATAACCAATGTTGTGGCTGGACTGGCCCTTGTGGTTCTTATTATGATTGAAAGTCGCTTTGGAGCCACAATCATCACAAAACATTGAAATGCTAAGATTTATTACTTACTAGTCCTGCAGCCTACAAGGCAAGACTTGGGTCACTCTGTGAGGAATGGTGTGGGGTGGAGGTGGAAGGAAAACTCAAGGGCCCAACTTTCTGCTTTTATTGAGTTCCAAGTTGGGGGCCTAACGTTTTGCTGGCTTACTATTTACTGGTATATTTAAGACATAAGAGCAGGAATTTGAAACATTGGAAGAGATAAAATCAGGGGCCCATGTGGTCAGTTATGGAAATCAACCAAGATCTCTGAATGGAGGATCCTTGGGTATGCAGGATACATGGCATACCCATGTTGTGTGGCTGGCAATGTGTGTACTGAACATAGTTATCTTTGAAGTGGATGCCTCTGCAATTAAAGCTTAAATCAGGCACATGCATTACAAAAGAAAAGCCAACTGACAGGGCTTACACCATAATATATTATCAAGATAGATATTAAATTGGAGAAAAGGTAGTCCTATTCCTGAAAGTAGACAATATAGAGTCAACCTCACTCAGCTCTATCCCATACCTGTACTTGCACCTGGGTCATTGTGTCAAGGTCTCCTTTTATATTGAACCATAAGAACTGGCTGTTTTTCACAACGTTTAACATAAATGTTGATATACTACTGTTCAATTTAATAAATCAAAAAATCACGATTTTCCCATAGCAATATGACAGTCATCACATCAGATCAGAAGTTATCTTTTCCTACTCAAACTTTGGCTGCTATAACTACACCAAGTAGTGACAAATAAAATGTATGTTTTATAGAATAGGATGTTTTATGTCAAGAATTTCTGCTTTTTTTTTTAATGCTTTGCCCTGTTTACTATATTATCCACTTATTCATTTTTATAAAAAACAAACAAACAAACAAAAACACTTTCTGTCATTAATCTGATCATGCCTCTCCCATTTGCTGCTGGTAAATAAAATTTACTAAGGATTTCATTTGTGCTGGAGTAACCCACAAAACAAATATCTCTGATGGTGCAATTTTAGTAGAAACGTGCTTGCAAAGGGAATGGACGGAAGGCAATGGAAGTGTAAAATTGAGATTAGTGTAACTTTGATAGCATTTCCTTTCTAGCATGAAACATAAGACAACAAATTTAAGGATGAGTCACAACAAACAGCTTTCATTTACTCAATCTGGGGACAATTTTCTCTATGACTGCATTTCAAATATTACATTTTCTTTCCAATACTTTACTCTTTTGAAATAACTGGCTTAACCATGTCAAAATAATATGTTTTCTGATGCCTTATTATGTGTCTTTCTTTTCCTGGTGAGGGAAAAAATGAGATATTATGCATCAATATGTTAGTTACAAGTGTGAAAATAGTTGAGAGCAGCTCTCATGATCAGTATATGCTCTGGACTCTACAGCCTTTCATCCCCTTCATTTGTTAGCAAATGAAAGAATGCCTTTTTTTCTCTCTACGTTAGTTTTGTGGATCACTTCGTGCCCTTGCTTACAATGGCTTCTACTACTCAACATTTTCTCACAGTTTTGTGTTTTTTGACTTCTGTTCTCTGGTCAGGTGAGCTAGAATTAGTGATTATTGAGCACCCCATTGGGAAATGTGTTTTTCCTTATGTGTGTCCTGCCTATGGATTCTAGCCAATGTGAATAATTCTTCCATTTTGGATCCTCCCAATTCCTGTTGCTTTATTAAAGATGATCATCTGATAAAAAGTGTGGTAATGTATGGGCAAGAAACTTGTCAGAAAGTGGCAATTTCCACAATTTGTATAATTTTCTGTACATATAGAATCACGTCATTGATAGATTACAATCATTTTCATCATTGTCATTGTAACTTAGCTTTGGAATAACAATGAAAGTGCTGTGATATGAGTCTAAATGTATCTTAACAGTTTGGACACTTTGCAATGCACAAGAATCACCTTACTATTTTATAATCTATAAAAGGTGCCATATTTCAGAGGGCCTGATGTCCTACTAAGAAATTATTTCAAAATAGAAGTGTTTTCCACAATGTCTCCGTTTGCCCTGTGGCTCATTTTATGCCATGGAGAGGGAGGAGATTAGCTATTTACAAGTGAACTGTAATAATTGCAAATTACCAGGTTATTATGTACCTTCAAGGAATAATCACATAGGAAAAATGGGAGCTTCAGAGAGACCAGAAGATATGGATGAATACACATGTTAATATAAAAATATATTCATTTCATCAAATTATCTGAATTTATTGCAGTGAGATGGTGAAATTACTGTGTGTTTTTTTTTTCCCTCAACACTTTCAAATATAATATATTGAAGTTGTCAGTTTGGTTATTCTAGGTTATTTATTTATGTATTTATTTATTTATGTATTTATGTATGTATGTATTTATTTATTTATTTATTAAGTCCAGTTTAATTCAAGAGTCCCCCATCCATTTTCAAGTTATTTAGGCCATTAGTCTCTGTTCACATTTTGGGCTGGAGATCTGTACTTGTTTTTATCTTGCACTTTCTATCTGCTTCTTTTATGTCTCCTTCCTTGTCCTGTAGTTAGATTTTCCAAGACAAAGGATTGAAGGTAGGAGAATTAGAGAAAAAGATAGCAATTCTCAAATAAATGGTGCTTTTGTAACCTGGTCATCAGTACCACTCTTTGCTGCCTCTTTTCCTGTCTCATTCACAGATAAAATTCAACTCTACCATTATTATTTCTATTAATTAATACCCACTAAATAGCGCATCTGCACCTTTTTTTTTTTTCCTTCTAACTTTCCTTCACCAAAGCAGATAGTCCCTGGGCAAAATCTTTTCCAGATGACCATTTACAAATCTCAGTAGGGTCCACATATGGCTCAAAAGTAGCATCATGAATTTTTGCCAACACAAGGAATAGAAGTGAAAGTGAGAAAGATTCCTGCTCTGAATCACGAGCAATTCTAATTAGCCCCTCATTTGAAGACTTTTCTATTCAGAAAGCAAAACTAGGTACAGTGTTCTCCGACTTCTCACTAGATTCCCTCCCATATAAACACGGAGTGAATGGCTTGCTTCCCCTTCTTAGAATTATCCTTACTTTTTTCTGTAGAATTTCCTTTGACTTTCCTTCAGTTCAAAGTTGAGGAAAACACTTTGCTGCCCCAGGAAGTAGGAGGGGACCAGCACTCCTCTCTTTGCTGCAATGAATCCCTTTAAATAATCTCAATGAATTCCCAGAGTCTTTCCTTAAATACATAGGTAATACTTGCTAGTTTACTTTTGCTACACCTGAGTAAGTCTTGAACAAATTGTCTCTTTTTAAAAGGTAGAGGCTTTTATCACACATTTTCTCCAGGTTTTATAAAATTTACAAAATACAGAAAGTCCTCTTCTATATCCCATTATACAAGACTCAGTTGGATATGGACTGATTAAAAATAAGAACATAGAAAAATTGGACAGTTTAAAACATGTGTGGGTGTGTTTTCACTATTCAAAGGAGTGGGTTTCCTAACCCATAAGGACAAAACAGCAGTGTACATGGAACAGCAGAAGGCATATACCTCTGGAGAAGCTGGATTCATTAGGATAAATTTACTCGACAACACTAGCTCTGCAGATGACTCACCCACTCCTTTTGTTCTGTGTCCTGTCTGCCTACTAAACAACCTCATGATTTTAATTTGGCTTATTATGTAGGTTAGTTTACATGAGAGTATTCATTGATCACAGGACATGAGTATCCAGTCTGTTTGAAAATCATAGTTTTTATTTTAATAAATACATTTCAGATTTTATACTGTAGTTAGCTCTCTGAATTTGGTAAAAGCCCTTTAGATCATATTAGACTGTTTCAAGTGGATACCTGATATTGCTAAACATTTTTTTTTCTTCTTCAAAGGCAACTATTTTAATAATGGATATAGTTGATGGTCATAAAGAAAATTCAGATCCCATGATCTACATACCCCTTTCTACTCTCAGCTCATTGTGCAATAAGATATTTGTATCCTCATAAGTTTAACTCATATTCAGTAAAGGGGAGAACTAATGAAATTAATCTAAATTGACTGGGATGGATTCTAAAGGAGATTACCTCAGTTGTATTTAGGAAATAAACAGGATCCACAGGGTTAAATAGATCGACATCGTAAATACTCATAAAAGAAATAGCATCTTGGAGTCTAAATATTCCAGGACTCTCAAGCAATTTTTAAATTTCATTTTCTTAATTGTCTAAACCTCTTTATAGTCAAAATAATTTTAATGTCTACTCAGGCTTCAGTTTTGTACATGATAAACAACTACTACCTTAAACCCTGACATTGGAAATTTACTGGTGATGCATTTATGTTCTACATGAATATTGTAAGCAAATTGTCTACAAAATATGGATCATAAAGTCATTTGTATGTTAGTTTCCATTATATTTACATTTAAAGGACAAGAAAAACCAACTCAGTGTGCGATACCTCTGTACAGAGTTTTATAATGCTGTTTTCAAGTTGATTTAACAATTTTTCTCTCCTATAGGACATGGATATAGGAGTTAAAAATTCAACATGAATGACTCATAAAAGTTATTTAAGGTAAGCTCCTATAAAAGGTTCAGAAAATTTATTCCATATCTTAATAAGTGATCCATTAGTTAATTCACAAAATAAAAACTATTTTTGCATCTATGAATCAATCTATTACTGACATTGATTTAACATTAATCTAGGGTTCACTCAAATAGACAGAATTTTTTTTTCAAACAATGTGTTCGCTATTAGACTTTTTTAAATATTTAGATTGTAAAGTAATTTGGCTACCTTGTAGTATAGGTCATTTATGTGTCCTTGTGCATAAAAATATATAATTATAATAAACCATTACTATAATATCAAGTTATCATTACTTCCATGAAAGGATAAATAAAAATAATCCTGAATTCTGAATATTTAATAACAGTCATGATTTCCTAGAAAAATGCTATTAAAAATACATATTTGTTTACATACATATTCACATTAACCACAATTAATCCACATGATTTACATGACACCATAGAAAATAATTTGTTTTAAAATAGGTTAGATTAGATTTTACATTAGATTTTAAAGGTAATCTTTCCATTTGGATTAAGTCTAATTGATTAAAAAAGTAATACTTTTAAGAGTGCAAAAAGACAATTGAATAGTAATTTGTAATCTTACAAAACACTTATGTAGAGGCTTATTTCACAACATTTTTTTTTTTTTTGAAAATTGATTTTAATTAAACATTTGAAACATTCAGTGTGCATAAAATCATAGGGTAAAATAATGCCCAAATTTGTACTTTTTGATCATAATATCCTTTTAATGTTGGGTTCTAATATAAAGCACTAACTATGAAAAGCATAAGCTTATGGAATATGCAGAAATCTCTTATTCATCCTAATCAAGAGCCCATAAATCTAGTCATTCTGATAACTAGTTTCTTTAATCTAAGTTGTTTTATGAATGATGCACTACTATCACTGAACCATTAGTTTACACATCAATTTAGTTTGCTTAATAATTATGTTTAATAATACAAAATAATAATAATAATAATAGCCCATTAGATTGAGAGACTTGAAGGGCATTAGATCCATTTTCCCTCAATTCTTTACCCTAAAAGAACCTCATTCATTAATGCTAAGAAACAATTGTCTCCTCTATTTTGTAGAATTTCAACTAGAAAAGCAAAATTGGCAGCATACTTAAACACAGCTCTCTATTGCATATCTTTTCGAACTAAAAGCAAACCAGTATGAAACTTGCATCTTTACCAAATGATACATAAATCTGTTATGATGTCTTCAATTCTAGATATACTAGTTTTTTTGTTGTTGTTGTTTGCTAGGCATTTTCGCTTTAAAGAAGATAAATGATTATATAGTTAAAACAAAAGACATATATTATGAACATTTCCTTTTCTCCTAAAATAATGTGAACATATGAACTTAAACATTTATAATTTTGCCTGTGACTATACAGGTATGTATGCAATATAGGAGATTAGAAATTTCATGATCAATATATCCTAAAATGTTTATTGTAAAGGAGTGGGATTTTGTTGTTTCCTGTCCATGAATATTTTCTTTTACATAAATGTTTTCATATTATTGGATATTGATCAAACCATACTGCAAAACCCTTTCCAATATGAAATCCAATACATTTAAATGCAAAATGCTACCTCAGGTATCACCTAGGATGAATTTTTGGGGAATTGATCTCATGAAGTAATAGTCATCCCTTATCCAAGGTTTCACTTTCTGTGATTTTAGTTACCATCAGTAAACAGTGGTACAAAAATATTAAACGGAAAATTCCAGAAATGAACAATTCATAAGTTTTAAATCCCATGAATAACAAAATCTTGCACTTTCCTGCTCCATCCTACCCAGGACATGAATCAGTCCTTTGTCCAGCACATCTATACTCTCTATGCCACCAGCTCGTTAGTCACTTAGCGGCAGTCTAGGTTATCAGACTGACTGTTGTGGTATCTCAGAGCTTGTGTTCAGAGTAACCCTTATTGTACTTACTCATGGCCCCAAAGCATGAGTAGTGAAGCTGGTAATTTGGATATGCCAAAGAGAAGAAATAAAGGGCTTTCTTCAAGTAAAAAGGTAAAAGTTCTTCACTTAATAAGGAAATTTATTATCTCACATCATCACAGGAAGGATGAGTACAGTACAATAAGGTGTTTTGAGTGGGGAAATCATATTAACATAACTTTTATTATAGTATATTGTTATAATTGTTCTATTTTATTGTTAGTTATTGTCACTAACCTCTTACTGTGCCTAATTTATAAATTAAACTTTACCACCGGTATTATGCCTAGGAAAAACAGTGTATATACGATTTGGTCTAGTCACAATTTTAGGCATCCACTGAGGGTCTTGCAGATAAGGGGAACTACTGCAGTAGCAATTGGTGATTTTGTTTTGGAGAGCAGATCAAATCATTTTTATAAAACATACTTTATTCCTACTTCACTGACAGTTTCTATTGAATCTGGTTCATTTTTCTTTATATTGCTCTTGTTATTTCACCTATTTGACATTTCTATTCATGGTATCTGTTGAAATATGATTAAGTGAAATATATTGAAAGAAACATTTCCAGGTATACAATTGAAATCAGGCTGATATTTTGTTCCTTTTTCAGCTTGTTAATAATAACCTGTTTTTTTTGTGTGTTTTTTTTTTTAATTCTTTAGGATGTTAATAATGTATACATTCTTTTGACTTTACTTTGTATACAGAAATTTATGGCAAGAAAGTATAGCTCATTTTGTTCGGGAGAGTCACAGAATTTCAATTTAAATATATGCAATAAATCTTAATGTAATAACTGTACCTTAATTTGATATCTGTGTTAGACACTCTTTAATCAAAATCCAATTGAAACTGTACTAGGAAATATATTTTTCAGAAATTTATATATAAATATTTGAGACACTACATCAATATTCCTGAATAGCATATTTCTTTATATTAGGAAACATAGATTGGATATAAAATTGATATATGAACTTCCATTACAAAATAAAATTATAAAGCTATTTACTTAAAATTATTGACCAGCAATATACTAAGAATACATTAATAGCATTTAGGAAAGTCATTTTTAAAGTAATTGGATCTCAAGTCATGTATGCCAATTATTCATGAATTTTTAAATATTATACATCATAAATAAACATGCCATTTAAAATAAATTATTCACGGGGATTAAATGGTAACATTGGCTAAGTACTACACCATGCTCCTAATGAAATGAAGTAAAACGAGGCTCTTTGTTGTCCAGAAGAAGCCTTACATGGCATGTAAATGTTAAAATGCATTTCTGTGGGATTTACTTTCTTCTATTATTGTTTCTTTTTCTCATTAACATTTTATCTATTATAATTTGTGTCTATTCTTTGTTCCCTCGTTTCAGCATGTGACCTCTCTAAGCAGTGAAAAAAGTAGATGCTTGATATATTATTTAAAATCATTTTTGACTCTTTCATCAGACCAATTGGTCAATTAATCTTGTGAAGCCATTCTTCATCCTTTTTTACATATGGCAATTATTTATTGATATCTCTAACCTGATAGTTGGAAACCTTACTTGAAATGTGATTGTATTATTGTAATAACTATGTAACTAGTCACTTGTTTTGCACGTCTGCATATTAAATAGGCATGCATACAAATTGTTTACAATGAAATTTCAAGGCCTTTAACATGGCATTCCAGACATCCTAAATATACCCTTCAAACTTATCTTTCGTTATTCTTTAATATAAATGTACAATTTTCTGAGAATTTTACTCTACCACATTCAGTCTCACTTCCACAACTTTGCTTATGGTTTTCTCTTTGCATAATTCAGGCATCTTTATCCTTTTATATATAAATAGTATTGCATCCATCTAAATTGTCTACTTACATTTCCATTATAACAATATTGTTAACCCAAAGGATCAGGTATTTTAGACAGTAGCCCTTTTTCTGCAACTATTAGATTGGGAATGAGTCTAACATACCAGAAATAATTGATTTCTTCTGTCCACTCTCTATATGTTATCTCTTCTTATTTTTATTAACATCTTAGTCCATTAATTTTCCTCCGTTAACTCTTCTACACTCAGTGTTTCTCCTCTCTAGACTATATATGATACCTTAAACCATTAATATAGTAAAACCAGTGACGTATTCAAAAAAAGCAATAACGAGAACAATAAATGAATTTTAAAAAACTTTAGCAATGATTTTCATTGTATATCACATAGCCTCTATCGCTCTGGTTTGCTTTCTCTCTATGCATATGTAGTCATATTCTCTACAAAATAAAATAAAATATGTTACCTACTTCGACTTCTTTACCCACCATATGCAGTTTAACCATTGCAGCCTGGTTTACTACTTCAAAACAAAACCTAAACTAATTGTCAAATTTAAGAAACAACAGCAACAAAGGAGACCTTTTAAACATTCTTTTCATTGGAACATTGTTCATTGTTTTACGTCGTTTTAAATTTCATTGTTGAAACCCTTACTTTCCATGATATTAATGACACCCTTCTCTTCTGGTTCCTTTTTAAGGAATTTGTATTACTTTCTTAAGTATTCTCTTCCTCTTGCTACTACATAGTTTCCATGGTGTTACATAGAACCATAGCAACACCCCAATCATTTTACTCTTCATTTCCTAGGTACCTGGTTTTTTCCAAACTTCAGTTTTCAATGGCCACCTACACGGATCTCATTCTAAATCTTTGCTGCGTATTTAATTATCTTCATAATTCTAGTCATGTTGCCCTGTTAATATTTTTTCAATCACTTTTAACTCATTATATAAAATGTGAGAATTCACTAACTTTCTGCCAAGCTTGTCCCCTTGCATATTCTGAATATGACTACCACAGGCCTAGTTCTTAAAAATAGAAAACTATTAAATATCCTAGGCTATATGCATTTTCTGTATCTCCCACATCTGAGGGGTTGTAATTCCCTCCTGAAGGCTCTCACTGTGTTTCCAATCACATTCTCTTCTCCTAAATTCATAGAGTCACCATTTCTCATCTTTTGTGATATCTTCCTAATTCTTTCCACTCCTTCAATCTCACCTCTTGACTTTGCAATAAGTCTTTCATTTGTCTCCATGGTACTCAAGCCCTGCCTTGATGTGAATTATTTATATGCTCCTACCTAGTCTCTGATGGTTTCCCACACTCACCCCTCATACTTGGTTATAGAAATATCTGTAGCCTACTTGACTGAATGTACATGTTTGAAAAGTCCATCCTTCCTTTTATACCCTGACAAATACACTCATCCTTTAAAAGTCAGTTCACGTGGGGACCTCAGTGGGGATCTTCTACTCTCCTTTCAAACTAAGCAGTCCTTTCTCTGTACTCCTAAACCACAATATTTGTCTCTATTAGAGCAATTGTAAATGACATTTATCGAGCAATATTTGCAAATAGAATTTAAGCCTTGAGGAAAAATCAAATACCTAATAACTCTTTTGGGACAGTTTTCAAATTTGAACCTTTGACCAACACACACACACACACACACACACACACACACACACACACACACACAGACAAAATTACCTTACCACTAAACTGTCCTGATGCTTACTTACTGCATTGCTATACATTTTGTAATTGTCTGGGCTCTAATGATCTGAAGTGATGGAGTTGAATTATAATTATCCTTGTTTTATTAGCACCAAGCATTGTTACTGAAATATAAAGTTTTATTATTGATATGCCTGGTACTCACTCAACAAGTATTATTTTGACTGAATAAAATACTGATGTTCACAGAATGAATCACTATTAACACATAAATAATTAAGTGAAGGGAATGAAATCAATGAAAGTATTTACTTTGATTTCTTTCTTATTTGATATTTCACAGTATTAATAGTCTGTCATTGAGTTTTGGGTAATGCCTCCTATGATTATTTAAGCATAAGTACATTTACCTGCCTAATTAGATCATATTGTCAATGATGACAGACTTAGTGTCTTGTACAGTTATTTCCACAATACTTAAAAAAATGCAATGCACTCATACATAAAGACTTATTGAATTACTGGTATAAGCCCAAATGCCTTGTATATTTTCATTGTAATTAGTTTATGAACTTTTGTAATTCATTTTTTATGCATTTTTTAAAAAATAGAATTTTGTATTTCCCTGAGTGGGAAACACTACCATTACAGCAAAATATAACCAAACATCAACCAGAAGACTAAGTATAACTTGTCTCTTACGTTAAGGTGGACATCTGTATTTATTTGCTGGGCTTAATGTTTTACTTTATTGTCTTCTTCAGGGTGGAATACACCAGTACATTTATTAAAGCAGTCAAATAATCTTAATATGTCCTCAGTGTATTTGATGCATCATACATGGGTGATACTTTAAATAGCACCAGAGAGTTAATCAGATGTCTCAGATTTATAAATGGAGAAATTAGGAAGATAATGAACTGATAAATCAGTAATAGACCTTTTATAAAGACTGAGACATTTTGACTCTCTTCATTAAGATTTGTTTCTCCTTAAAACAAAACTATTTCTTAAAGTGAAATTCACTGAATCTTGATGTGACCTATTTTTCAAAACAAAAATTTAAATGATAAATAAGTGGTTATGAAATAAAGGTATCATCAAAAGATAATACATGTTTTTCTTATTTTATTAGATATTTTACAAAAAATAAACAAAATATGTTATTGATTAACATCTATATATTTTCCAACATAACAAATATATTAAAATCTTTCAAAGTTAAGAGAGACACTGCATTTGCTGAAGCAAAAGAATATACATGTACAAAATAAAGTGAATCATTTTTTTGTTAAAAATAAATGAAGAGAATTCCAGATTTATTCCACACATGTCATGCTGAAGTAATTTCAATTATCTTCTTGACGTTTAATTCTGCTAAGATAGATACATTTTATGTATTGCTGTGTTGATGTGCTGGCATTACATTGCAGAAAGCATAAAGAGGATGATTTTTATGTACTTTTCAATTTGATTAACTAGGTATGTCTGAAAGATGATCCAGAATGAACAGAATTATAAGTAGCCAGAAAATGGAATGTTTAAAATAATCAAATTTGTATCCTGGAATTTCAGAAAATACATTTCAAAACTTATTAACAAGTGTTGATGAGAAATGTTCACGTGAGCATTGATTTAAGGGAAAATGAGAGATTTCAGTATGAATTAATTTGACAAGTGAATAAAACCTAGTGCTATTTTTCACCATTACCATGGTCCAGAAGCAGCTGTTTTTTCAAGGCTACTGTAGAGACACAGAGATGGAGAGTAGGTCAAGTCACAATACAACATACCCTGCTGTTCCAACAAAAATTCTCCAGCATCATTGCTGGTGGTGCTGTTTTTATATAATGTCTACTCAGATTTTTGAGAGCCTTTTATTAATTTTGAGTTCTTAAAAAGTTGGTTGTAATAATTTTTGCCCGTGTTTTCATTACTTTTGTGAAACAACAGAGATTCAGACAGCCTCACACTTCCATGCTTAAAGTCTCACCTCCACTGTGTTTTTGATTCCATAGAATATATTTTTAAAAGTCTTCATTGTTATCTTTACTAGTGTCACTTCACTTCTTCATTTTCTATGTCTCCAATTAAATTTATTTTAGATGTGGTATTATTATTTCTTTTTTTCTTACATTCTATTTTCCTTTTGGGGTCTCATACTTCATTTTTTAGAATTGCATCTGCACTGTATTTCAGTTTTTTGATTTTCTTTTCATCTATATCTAAACTGCTTTTAATATTTATCCTTGAATTTTGAAGTTTGATGTTACAAATTTTGGTTCTAGAATTACTTTTGTGTGTGTGTGTGTGTGTGTGTGTGTGTGTGTGTGTGTGTATTATTTGTGTGCTTGTACATTGCTTTTCTCTGTTCATGACATTATACCTTAAAACATTTTTGAGGGAAATTCTTCAAACTAAGAGGAGCATATCTTCCTACTATAAAGGAATTTTATTTTGGGGGGTGGGGTGGTGGTTGGGGTTGGTATCTGTTTACGCCAGTGCTACTGGTGTGTGAGCTTCTTAAAAGTTTTTTAAGTGTTTTCATTTTCTTGAATAATTAATAAAATGTGAAATCAAATTAAAAGTTTATCGGAGGGCTGACTTCCTTCCAATTCACTCTTATTTTTCTCTGGCTTCGTTAGATTCCCAGTGTTTTTCAGGCCCTATGCCTAGTCTTCAATTTATTGGCTTGATGTTCAGAGAAGTTTCCAAAAGAACAACTCAGGTTCAGAAATGTTACTTCTAGATATGCAAACGTCCTCACAGATTCAAATTGGCTTTTTAAGCATAAGAGTTCTTGTCTTTATTTGATGCTGGCCTCCCATTTCCTCCTAATTTGTTATTCTATAATGATATTTTAATTAATGTTTTAAACTTATATCCTATTCCTTTGTCTGTAGTAGTAGGGATGATCCAAGCTAGCTTTTTGTGGGAAAAAACAATAACCAAAAAAACTTAGTTATAAGAGATTCTGTAGTAATTTTCTTTGCATATATGCTTGGTAAATGTTGTAAGATAAATTTGTTCCCTTAAAATTCATAGGTTGAAGCCTTAAACCTCAGTACGTCAGAATTTGACTATATTTAGAAATAGCGCCATTAAAGAAGCAATTCAGTTAAAATGAGCCTGTTAGGGTGAACCCTAATTTAATCTGACTGGTGTCCTTATAAGAAGTGGATATTGGATACATAGATTTACAAAGGTGTGCACACACAGAGGAAAGTCCATGTGAGAACATAACACGAAGCTGGGTATCTCTAAAGCCAAGGAGAGAGGCCTCAGAAGCAACCAACCCTAAAAGCACCTTGATTTTGGTCTCCCAGTCTCCAGAACTCTGACAAAATAAATGTCTGTTGTTTAACCCACACACTGTCTGATATTTTGTCATGGCAGCCCTAGCAAAATAATTCAATAAGGACATTCACTTTATGCTATTTGTTTGACAATTATCATATTTGCAGTTTTTGTGAGTTTCAATCTGTTGTCTTTTGTATCTGTTGGTTCTATGCAAGGTACTATTTCTTTCTTGTGTGTCTGATCTTCTTTGATACAGTGATGGTTAAAACATTTGAGAAAATAATAATATTTTTAAACTTAGGATAAAGGGACTGAATTGCATAAGAATTGCCTTTCCTCTCAAATGTCTGGGGGGAAAAACTATGAAAGGACCAACTAAAAGAAATTTCAATACTTTTATCCTTGCACCACCCAATCAATAGTAATAAATAATAATAATAATAATAATAATAATAATAATAATAACAGCAAATATTGTGAAGGCTGGATTACTTAGAATTTATCCATTTTAGCTTATTATGGACAATGTCTTCCATCTATTTTAGGGGGAATGTTTAGTTTCATTTTTCATTTCTCAGTAGTTTAAAATGACCAGAGAAGCAAACCCTTGTGACCAAAATGGCTTCTATACTCCACAGAAATTAACTGTAGTGTGATAATTCCCTGTATCTATTTAGTTCATCAACATCTTTAAAATGTTTTATCAAACTACTTTAGTTTTGTTTACAGTGAGAATGTTGGTTTTAAATCTCACGTAGCATTATTGGAAATTGGAAGCCTCTTCCATTGCCTCTTTACTGATCTTTCTCCACTCTCTTATAAATCCTTCTGCTATGACATAGAGAAGATTCGCTACAAACTTATAAAATTATTTTTTACTCCAGCCTTTACTTTTTATTTACATGTTTATTATTTGTTATTATTATTGAGACCTCAGATGACCCATTATACACCAAGGGACCTGATTTTTCTCTTCAAATGTTAATACATCTGTGGGAGAAGTTGTGACCTCAGGAAAGAAGTACTCATTGGCACATATGGCACATAGGGCAAGATAGATAACCTATCTTTG
Source organism: Rhinolophus sinicus (assembly GCF_057876585.1). Lineage (NCBI taxonomy): Eukaryota > Metazoa > Chordata > Mammalia > Chiroptera > Rhinolophidae > Rhinolophus > Rhinolophus sinicus. The sequence continues at coordinate 19,034,078 of NC_142503.1, forward strand.
TCTCAAATAGCAGAAATGTATATCCCAAGGGTGCCAGAAAAATGTGTACAAGTGGACACATTGGTCAAAGTTGCTCAAGCAGTAGTTTGCTGTAATCAGAAGTGTCTGGACGCTGATGGTAACCACTTTGAGCACCTCTTGTAATTGCAGAAGACAAACGTGACTTTATTCATCTTTTATTATCAGAATATATTGAGTATGACAATTTTGATACAGTTTTCCTTTCATAAAATGTGCATACATTTTTGGTGCCATATATATATATATATATATATATATATATATATATAATCTATCTTTGTTTAATCATTTAAAGTCCCTGTAACTTTCAGTCTTCCTTGTACCATGGCTCTTACAAGGTATAGATCAACCACAGAATATATACGCTCACTGTATGTAATTTCCTAAAATCATTCCTCAGTGACTTCAATATTCATCTTAATCCTTTTAAAACTAACAACTCTTAGTTTTGTTGCCCTCTATCTCCATTCTGTATTGGTCTCCCAATATTATTATTCCATAGTAGACAATGAAATATCACTATATTACATATTATTTTTTTCCTTTCCACCAAACAAGAAATTCAGTAGGATGGGGTAGTAATTCTAAACTCAGATTCTAATGCTCTCACAAATAAAATAAAATAAAATAAAATAATCATTGAATTTCTTCAATTTCCTAATCCCCAAAATCAATAAAATTGTATTTTACTCACTCATCTATTGTTATCCTTGATAAATTGTATGTCTTTATTGGTTCAAATATATCTATCGCAACAAACTATTCACCTCCTCTTAATTAGAAAATCAGTCTTAATTATGCATTCTTAGTACTCGAAACTTTGACATGTAGCAGCTGCTGTATTAATAAGTATTTTTATATTGTTGGTTTTCTTCATTATCTATACATATGATAGATGTCCTAGCTATTTAGCAGATTCTACTTTTAAACAGTTTTTTTCAGCTCTGTTTTAACCTAAGTGGAATGTTTATAGAATTTTCCATGTTCAATATATATATGATTTTGTGCCAAATCCAGCTTTAAAAATTACAGGGTACATTCTTGCAGCAACATATGAAAGGGTCAGATTATGTAACCCTTTGCATATGATTCTTGTTGTTTATTATGAAACCTATAATTATTTATCAGTTACAAGTGTATTCCGTTTTAGATGAATCAGTAACTTCATAAAATATTAAAATGTCATAATTAATTATGGTATTAATTTCATATGGAATATGACGTACTTGAGAAATCATAATTTGGTTTATGTATATGATAGGTGACAAATGTATTGCATAATGCATTACACAGAGTTATTGTCCATTGCCACACAAACTCCGTATCTTATGCCCCATGATTACCAGTTTCTAAGAGGGGTTAAAATTGAGTACCCATAATGAAATGTGAATTTCACAGGAAGGCAAACTATTTTTATTGATCTATTTTTTTAATTATTCTTGATGATATATGTACATACTTAGAGGGAAACCAATATTGCAGGTATAGTAATCATCCACTTCTGAGCAAGAAAGACATTTTAAGAAAACATTATTAGGTGGCCTGGTTTGTGTACATCGCAGTAGTAATAAGATCTACTTTTAATGAATTAGGGCTAAATCAAAAGAATAGCACAAATTAGAACAGAGGCACTTTGAAATTCTAACTTAAACAGTAATAGTAATTAAACTATACACTCTAAAACAAATTTATTTACATTGCACAATATTTATGAAATAATTTTAAATTGAACAAGAAAGCTATTTGTTTAAATAAGCAGATTTTATATATTCAAAACTAATTTATAGTTACCCTATTGAACTAGATTTATTTTATTAATATAGGTATAGCATACTCCATTTTCCTCACTCCATAAAAATACTTTTTAAAAAACCATGGTGATGAAACACTTTTTTCTTGTTATGTCAATTTCTCCCCTTTAAATAATAATATTTCATTGCATTAAAGTGGCATATCACATGAATCTTGCTTTGAATGTCATTAAAAACACATTGAATAAGAAAATTTTGCTTAAAATAAATAGAAAAATAATATAAAATATGACAAAAATAGTAGCTTTGTGACACATATCCTGAATTCTATGGTATATCTAACTTAGGCCAAGTTACAAGCTATTTGAAGATTTTAAAGTGTTTCTGAAACTCCCTCCACTTCATAATTTAACATTATTGGAGAAGATGTCTATTATGCAATATAATTTTTATGTTCCACTTATGTATCACTTTCGAATAACCTGGTTCTCCTGGGGATCGTGGAGCAGCTTATGAATCTATGAAATCAGGAAATTCTCAAATCTTTCTAATTCTATTTATTTTACAGTCCCATCTCTGGGTTTACTCTCGAATTTAAATCTACTCATTCAACTTGCTAAATTCTACAGTCAGGAACCCTACTGAGGATGTGCGACTTTTTCTTCTCTTATGAAATATAATTATAGATCTATTACCTTTAAAGTTGATATAAAATACTCAGATGCACTATCTTTAGTTTCTGTCCAGAGTATCCTTGGTGAACATTAGCAAGTGGCCTTGTTACTGTACAACATGAAAGAGGTTGATAATCCTAGTAAAGTTGCTCAGTTACCTGGCAAACCCCATCAGAACATGTCCACACCTATAAAAATGAATTAACTTATTAACAAGAACTCAGCTAAATATTCAGGGTACGTATGCTTGAGGATCAGAAATACCTTAGGTTGCTCAAAATAATCATTTGAAAGTAATGTTCAGCCAATGATCAGGTAGCATAAGTTACTTTAGTCATGTTATTATTTTTGACAAATGAAACTGTGGATATTTTGTTCTCAAATGTCAAAATATAAACTTGATTACAAGTATATTTGAAAAAACAATATTTCACACTCATGTCTTCCTCTCTTCCCGAGTTTCCCATTTTTCCAAAATATCCTCCTCTCATTGTAATCTTGCAATTTATAAGCTAAAATTGACCTTGTTAATTAACTACAACTAATTGAAAATAACAACTAAACACAAGAGTCTGGATGAACAGAGAGTTCCTGATGATCCAAAGGGCATATTGGTGAATTCTGATAGAAAAGAACCAATAAACCATTTTTATGTCACACTATTTTTTATAAATACTCTTTTTATGTCATATTATTTTAAAAATACTCTTCAAGTTCACCTGTGGTTTTATGAGTCTTTGTTAATCACGATAGATTAACTGATCGGTATTAACGTGTCATGTGGCAGGTTTTAAAGTCTAGAATATAAGGAGGTCTTTTTAGAGTTAGAATATGAAGAGAACTCATGCATTCGTATAAACTTGTCATGCCTCCACTACAAACATCTATGCATCGTTATATCTGGGGTTTGGTGTTGACAGAAATTAAAAAAACAAAACAAACAAAACAAAAAACTTTAATAAAAATGCTATCTGACAGTAGAAATAAAACCACATAATTATCCACACAGGATAGACCTACGATTATTTGCAGGCTTGTGGAAATTATTCATTGTATTTTTTAAACTATAGTTCCCAAATCACAGTTTACTTAACACGGAAAGTTCATTATTTTTAAAGTAATTAATAGTTTTACTTTACACTCTCTCCCTTTCCTGTACATTCATTATTATGGTTGTCAATTATCTTCTTAACTGTATGATTTTAATACAGGTAGCTCTACTATTAGCAAATTGCTCAGAAGCTGCTAATAGCTCTCCGGAGAGCACTTCTCTCACCCTGTATCTCCCACCTTATCAAAAGGTCACATTAATTATATCACCCTTATGGAGAGGAAATCAACATGTCAGTCAGAGGACCTGAAGATTGTGCTTCAGGTAGAACACAAGAAGGGCGTAGGTTATATTTAGTGTCCCAAAGTAGCCCATTTACATTTAGCTCTTGTAAATGCAATTAACACAAAGGAAACAAGAAATCACACTTATACTTACTGGTTTACCTTTTTGACAAATACTAATTTGATATTATTTTATGTTTATAGTTGTGGGTAAAATATCAAATATTAGTTAAAAATAATTTTAAGGAATCCTTGTAAAATTGTTTTAAAAGAGCAAGGGTTTCATTGTGCCAGCAGAGAGCTTTCATTTATCATTTGAATTTCCAGGTAATTCTGCACATAAATTGATTTCTGATTAATCTTCTCTAGCATTCAATGTACTCCACATTCTTGGGATCACAGCTTAGGAACTAATCCTGAGAAAAGCCAGGACAGTGCCAAAGAAAATTACAGGAATGCGCTTGTCTAATTATTATTAATACATTTTATCTGGGTAGCTAAATACTTTCTATTTATTTTTTCAAATGACTTCAATGTGCTATTCTGCCAATTTTCTTGGTCAATATTCTTGTACCATTAATAAATTATCTCCCACACAAGAAACAATTATCCATTTGTTCATTTGGAATAGTACATGCTTGAATGACTGATTGTTGATATAAATTGAGAACCATACCACTACTTGTAAGTATTTTTGCCAAGTAATGGACTTGTATGAGTCACGGTCACACTAGGGTACAGGAAGCACACATGTTTTAGGCCAGTGTAAAAGTGGTTTTTAAAAAAGGACCACTTACACAATTGGGGTTAGGTAAAGAAAGCAATGAAAGATAATGCAGCCTCCCTGGTGAGTTGCCAGGGTCTAGGCACCTAAAGTCCACAGAGACTACAGAATAGGGCAGAGAGCAGTTACTGTGACAATGTGTGTGGAACACAGTCAGCTCCTGTCACTGCAGAAAGGAAGCTATTGGGTAAACACCCTCATCTCACTCTCCTCTTTCCTTCTAATTTTGGGTTCCCCTTTGGCAACGCTTCCCCAAAAGCAGAAGTCAAAGGAGACCATTGATGTAATTCATATAGGTTAACTTTCTAGGGTGAATACCAGAGTAGGAAAGGTCAAGAATCGATCTAAAGATGGCAGTTTAGTAGACTGCATCCATCAATTTCTAAGTGTCAACTGAGATGAAACCTGATATGATACAGGGAAAATCTGGTATGTGCAGAGTCAAGGAAGAGCAGAAAAGTAGGCAAGGCTATAAGCATTCTTAAAAAATAAAAAGAAAAATAGTTCAGAGACAGTCATAACTTATAATGGGGTTACTAGCAAAGAGAATTACATAGCTGGGAGAAAACTAGGTTAGAAACCCCACACTTTAAGCAGGAATAACACTTGGTATCAAGCAGACAAACTTAGAATCAAGGTTGCTGAGGCAAAGCTCTCTCAAGAGTACCAGTTGCAATCTATAACACTTAGGAAACTTGTTCAGTTACTAAGCATATCTAAGCCTAATTTGTCCCATCTACTTACTATCTAACAGGGTAAAAGCATGCTTAGAACTGTGAGGTAAGAAGATGCAAACGAGAGTCCTGAATTTAAGCTTCATGAAAAACAGTTGTTACATTTTTTTTCTTTTTTAAAAATTTCAAGCCTACTTTTATATACACTGTTATAACACTCTCTTATTCCCATCGCCATTTCAAGTTTAAAAACCATAATTACAGTTTACCTGAAAATCTAATAATTGCAGGGCATAGCTACTCTAATTTTCACTTCCTTGTAATGAACATTTAATTATATCCTAGAAATGATTTACCATGAGCTTTGAAATATTAGAGAATCTTCTTTATATGGTATCTTGAACCCAATCATACCTGGGATTTTATTCATGATAACATATGGTAACAATGTCTTCATTAATACAGCTAGCCATTCAATCCGAAGTACATATTGTTCCCCACAGCCACATGGACATAGAGCTGTCCTCTCATTACTCAAGTGCAATCTCACCACAAGAGAAAACTCAAGGGAGAGGAAACTCCATTCCCAACTCTTCTGGATTTGAAGAGAAGATTACAGCCTCTTAGAGTGATTTCTGTAAATACTTGTTGGACTCAACTAAAATTCAAATATTTTATTTTTGATTAGATATACAAACACAGAAACTGAAAAATAATTCCTGGTTAATATATATTTTTTTTTTTTTCTTATCAGAATACCACTGACCTGAAATAAGTACCCCTGGAGTTAATTCATAGGGATCAAAGTACTACATCTTAGAGAATCTTTTAAGCTCAGTAAGTATTATTGAAGAAGAGGTTCTCCAGTTAGGCACATTAATGCTCTATTGACAGCAATGTATTGATAACCATTAGCTTGTAATTCTTTTAAAATCATTCCAAAGACTTGTTTTGAAACACAGGAAACAATTTTGATGGATGATTCAGGGAATGTTAAAAGGAAGTGATAGTTTATAGATTGGTCACAACTATTAATGTACAAATCTCTCATAAAGACTTGGACTGGGTAAACTTCATGAATGAATTAAAACTGTGATCTGTATATTAACCAAAGATTATGCAATTGACTGACCATCAGGAATATATTATGCATCCTGAAAGTTAATTTTTTTTTAAATTAAGTAGCCTAGATTCGGACTAGTGCTTTCATCTATACTCTCACTATAACAATATTAGCATTGAGACAAACAGAGGAACCATCTTTTTAGAAGAGGAATTTCATACTGATTGACAAACTAATCTTTATATATGACATTTGTGAACTGTTCAGGATTGTATTGGGAGGGGGATATTTGAAGGTTCAGTATAACCTGTAAGAGCAATGATTTTGGATATCAGCCACTTTGTTTTGATTTTACCTATAAAACTCACAATTTATTTGACCTTAGGCTTCAATTTTTCAGTTGTTAAATGGAGATAATGGTATTATATCAATATCATTGCTTTGTTATGAAAATTCATTGTATTTGAATCCAAATAATAATAATAGTTAATACTTATATAAGATTCATAATTCCTGTAGCAGTTTTAAGCCATTAAATATGTGTGTGTATAAATATATATTTATATAATTTATTTTTATACATATTAATTGTTCTAGTCACAGTTCTAAGCATTGAAATATATATTTAGGACTAATGTATATATTTAAAGAGCTTAGAACTGACTAGAACTATGAGTGCTAGAAAGATATTAGCTATTTCATATTATTTGTATTACTACATGTTATTAGTTTTCTATGCATATAGAGACAAGGGGAAGACAAATGAGAAATACAGTAAGTACAACAGGTACAATCTGCAATTCCAAAATCCAAACAAGCCTGAAAACCACATATTTGGCAGCAAAAAAAAGACACAACCTGAACTTATTTGGGGGTAAGACCTGAGCCAAGTTATTCGAAGCCTATTTAGAAAATTAATTTATGCTACTTGGTGTGGCAATTCATGTTTTACTATAGTGATACTAATATGATTACTATTATTTATTCCAATTTTAAAGAAAAGTACTCTGGGATTTGGAGTATAATAACTGCCCACCATCACACATGTCTGTACTGGCTTATATAAGAGGCCTCTCTGACGCAAACTTCATATTCTCCCAAATTATATTACTTTTCAGAAAGAAGATACAGAAATGATTAGGACACCTGTGTTAAAGTACTAGGATTGGGAACTTGTTTAAAATACTATTTCTCCTTACAATTCATCAAGAATTTTGTAATTTAAACGTTATTACACAAACGTGAAATAAAATTACCACAGAATTCATGTTTGCTTTAGAAAGTAGCATGAGGTCTGCCAGTTAAGTTCACAAACCCTTCCAAGAAAAACTGTGACATGCCTCATTGCTGAATATCACTACAGTCACCTTCGAAGTCCTCCCCTTGGGAAGCCATGCACCGATGCTGTGCCTAGTCCACCCTTCAAAGCAATTTGGGAACTCTTTTTCTGGAATGTCCACTGGAGTTGTCGTCCTACTCCCCTTGATGTCTTGAATGTCATCAAAATGTCTTTCTTTCAATATTTCCTTTATCTTCAGGTAGAGAAAGAAGTCATTGGGGGCCAGATCAGGTGAGTATGAAGGGTGTTCCAACATAGTTATTTGCTGACTGGCTAAAAGCTCCCTCGCAGACAGTGCCCTGTGAGCTGGTGCATTGTCATGATGCGAGAGACTTGAATTGTTGACAAAAAGTTCAGGTCATCTAACTTTTCCACGCAGCCTTTTCAGCACTTCTAAATAGTAAACTTCGTTAACTGCCCAGTTGGTACAATTCATAATAAATAATCCCTCTGATATCAAAAATAATTATTCATTATTTTCCCACTATGTAGTATTTTTTATAAAGGTCTTTATTTAATAGCTTTTTTATTTAAAAGTTTTTATAAAAGGGTTTATTTTTTCCTAAAATAAACTCACTTAATGATATAAGAAAATTAAATTTAATAAAGTATTCCACTGCATTTAATAGACTATAAGAAACCAAGTTAAAGCACTTTAAAAAGATATTTTAATTAGTATTTTCACCAGTTCATAAAAAAATACAGATATATTACACTAATTTTTTGTATTTAATTGTACTTCTTTTCTGTCTCATTATTAGAGAGCCATTTATTTGAAGATCAGATCAATCAAGTTGAAGCCAGGTAAATGTTTTCAACCACCTGCATTTTAATATTAAAAAATCCTGACATTTAAAAACAGAAATATTTAATCCTAATATTAATGGAATATTGAAACATCATATCAGAATGCTTCAATCATGGAAGCTTTCCCAGATTAATTATGATTTTTTAAAAATTAGATATAGCTATCTATGGAGAAAATATGTTAAGAAGTTTTCACAATCATTTTTTTATTTATGCAAACATAATTAAAACAGACATGCATATTCTTGAAAAAACTTAGAAATTAAAATATCGTATTATACTTTGTTAATTTTTTATATTTTACTATTATATTTATATATTGTTTGTTAATATTTCCATTTTGTTAATTTTCTTACATTTTGTTAATTTTTCTTCATAGAACATCAAATCATTTTGAATTTAGAATGCGTTAATGAAATAAGTCACTACTCCCAGGGCTATAATATCAAGTTGTTGTTTTTAATGAGATATAGAAATAAAATTCTGCATAAAATATATAATAAATGTAAAAATGCAGATGTTAATTTAACAGAAGAATAGAGAGAATATAATGTTATTAAATAATGTCATTGTAATTTCAGACTTTTAACTATAGTTTCCAAGTACTAGTGATATTTTTATTATACTAGTGCCTTGGCAAAAAACTCAGTGTAATTAAAGTTATATTTTGCTAATATTTGTTTGCACTTCATATTAAACATAGTATGACTTTCTGCTTTGCTCTATTTACATTTCAGTAATAAATAATAAAGTTTAGAGTGCATACTAATATTGCTTCTAAAATAAGATGGATAGTCAATTCCTCATTGATAAATAAAAGCAATAAGTAAATTAGTAAATCTTTTTAAAACATTTTAAACTTTAAATCTTTTTAAAACATAAAATACAAAAATGACATGAGGTTTTCATAGTTTAAAATATTTTTTTCTTAGGCCAGTAGTTAGAGGTCATTTAACTTTGTCAAGGTCTAGAATTTCATTTTGGAACATAGCTGAAACTAACTCTGATAACTTAGAGTGTCCATCAAATTTTTACACGAGACATGACTTGAAATTACCTGTCATAATAATGAGTATTTATTAAAATGAATTTGGATAGCTTCTTTAATTTTAGATTTATTCTTTGTCTCCAACTTCCAAAGTTTCCACATTGCTCCCTATCAGATTTGTCTCCTCCCTTCCATTTTTGAAAGCACATGGCTTTGGCATGGTCTAATGTGAGAGTATTATTAGTCTTCTGAGCAGATTTCTTTATCTGGAAAACTGGGACATTTTTAAAGAAAATCACCAGATTTAAATATCTTTCCTTAATAGGAATTCTGAAGTAGATATTAGGAGTTATAAGACATAGTTTCCTGGTGTGCTGGATATTATATGTTTGCCCTTTCAGATCCTTTCTTTACCCTTCATCTTTCCTGTGACCTGAGCCACTGCCCTTAATGCAAAACATCATTGAGCATTTTGCTCTCTGATTCTAGCTGGATTGTTAGTTGGAAGAAACAATAGGTGATAAGAAAATAGAAGAGAGTAAAGCCTGGGCACCTCGGACTTTTCCCAACTTGTAGCCAAGGGTTTCTGTGTCTCTCTACTGGAGGTGACACTTTTGTCAGATGATGTTTCCCTTTCCGCTACCTGCTACAGTTTATGTGACCATTCCTTTCATCTCCCTCTGTTCCCTGTTGCTTCTAGTGTTAGATACTTTGCTATTCTTTGTTGCTATCCTTATCTTCAATTTTGGAAGTAATCCATGTATTTAACTTTCATCAACTATCCTGTTTCATGGTCAGTCTTTCATTGACAAATCCTTATGTGGCAACTACTGAGAAAAATCTGTGAGGGTTTAAAAAAATAATAATAATAAAGTAAAATTAGTTAAGCAAATACCCACAGGAGTTAATTTTACATGCCAACCTAAAAAGACTAGAAAACATATATACACACTTGATATTTTAGGTTGAAGGATTGTTATAGGTCATAAATCAGAATCAGGAAAAATAAATCCTGTGTTTTTTTTGAAAGTTTGATTGCTTGTTTTGAGGGCACGGTGTCCTGTTTTAGTCTCTGTGTTAAATATTCTATTTTGTCCTCCAAATAAAATCTTTATACTTTTCTATCTTTCTCTGTACCCTGAGAGGTTAATGCCATCAGTGTTCCATCTGGGCTCCCATGCCCTCTGACTTCTAATTGATGTTGGTCAACAGACGGCAATAGCATGAGAAGGATGAGAAAAGATAGCTTGAGGTATTTATTCTAGCTGCTTCTTCCCTGTTGCTCCTCAGTCCTAAAGACGGTAACAGTTCCCAATACTTCTGGATGCTGGGAGCTTCATCATCTTTTTGTGGTTCCTTTAGCTCTACCCACACCGTTGTAACCATGTCCTCAATAAACACTATTCAATTACCAATTTGCTTTTCATCTGTTTCCTGTCAGAATTTTGACCAATTCAGCATACAGCATTTGATTTGTTACAAATACACACACACACACACACACACATGGGTGACAAAAATATACACACATGACTAGCATTCATCCTTTGTTATTGGTATATATTGAATACTACAATTTTAATACAGGTTTTTTCTTCCTTAAAATGTGTATACATTTTATTTTAGATAGATAGATATAAGTATATAGTCTGCATCCAATAATAAAGTAATTGTTTTAATTTTTTATAGTAGCAGACTAGAAAATTTTATTTATTTTTTTTAATTTATTGGGGTGACAATTGTTAGTAAAATTACATAGATTTCAGGTGTACAATTCTGTATTACGTCATCTATAAATCCCATTGTGTGCTCACCACCCAGAGTCAGTTCTCCTTCCATCACCATATATTTGATCCCCCTTACCCTCATCTCCCACCCCCCGCCCCCTTACCCTCTGGTAACCACTAAACTATTGTCTGTGTCTATGAGTTTCTGTTTCTCATTTGTTTGTCTTGTTCTTTTGTTGTTTTTGGTTTATATACCACATATCAGTGAAATCACATGGTTCTGTGCTTTTTCTGTATGACTTATTTCGCTCAATGAAAGTCACAAATATTCCTATATCATCTTTTCTTATTGCCGAATAGTATTCCATTGTGTATATATACCACAACTTCTTTATCTATTCATCTATCGAAGGACATTTTGGTTGTTTCCATGTCTTGGCCACCGTAAACAAAGCTGCAATGAACATTGGAGCACACGTGTCTTTATGTATAAATGTTTTCAGATTTTTGGGTAGATACCCAGTAGAGGGATTGCTGGGTCATATGGTAATTCTATTCATAATTTTTTTGAGGAACCTCCACACTGCCTTCCATAACGGCTGTACCAGTCTGCATTCCCACCAACAGTGTATGAGGGTTCCCTTTTCTCCATAGCCTCTCCAACACTTGTTACTATTTGTTTTATTGATGATAGCCATTCTGACTGGGGTGAGGTGATAGCTCATTGTGGTTTTTATTTACATTTCTCTGATGATTAGTGATGTTAAACTTACAAAGTGGACACATTTTCTACAATCCACAGTCATTAAAAGAATTTAGAATTTTTAACTCCCAAATTTCCATGAATCTAAAGTGCAATAGAGTTCATTTTTAAAGCACAAACAAAACAATCCAGAGAAACAAAATAAAAATAATCAGAGTTGACAGCCATATATCAAGGAAGTTGAGAAACAGGGTGACTATATGTCTAGCATATCTAACGAAATCTCAATTTATATTTATTGTTAAGATTAAATTAATAATTGGGTTCCCATGCACTAAAAAATAATCCCATTTAGATAATCTCTTATATGGCCACTCTAGTCAAATCTCAAAATTGTTTTAATTTGTTAGATAATATAAAAAAATATTTTGTATATGTTAGAGCATTTGCAGGCTAAGGTAGTCGTGGAAATCAAAAGTTGGAATTGTTCAAGTAAGGAAGCTGCCAGGAAAGTTGTTATAAATGTCATATAAATTTTCCTTCAACTTGTATGAGTCTATAAGTATAACCCAGGGTGAAACATCTACAAAGATAAATGTTAATATCCTTATTCTGTTAATTTATATTTCTTGAAAAAAATTCTGCAGTCTCCTGAGACATGCAATAAATTGTGATGTCAAAGTTTATCAGGCACTAACTATTCATAGCTTAAAGAAGTAAATTTTAATGGAAATTGTAAAAGTCTGCAGTAAAATTTTTGAGGATACAGTAGAAATAGCATGTGCTTTCAGTGAATATAAAATAATATTGCATAGGTTATGTGCCTCATATTAAAACATGCCTTGATTTCAAATCTCAGATCCATTTGCAAAATTATCATAAATTTGAACATTATTGTATATGAACTTTAAACTTATTATCTTTTATAGATTAAAATAAAAACAAAAACAAAACGATAGCATTCCTCCCATAGAAATGTTTGTTAGTACTTTCTGTTTGTCAGACTGTTTGTTAGCGATCACGCACATATTAATCATTTGGATGTGTTAATAATTGGACTTTGGTAATAGAATCTGATTGGAGGAGAGTCAATGTTCCTGATTTAACTCAAGAATAATTGTGACAAGTACCCTTTGCCACATTATATTTAGGAAATGCCTTAAAATATTTGAAGGGTGTCAAAATACATCAATCTCTTCAAATACAAAACTCTGTTAAGGACTAAGAACGTAATGGTTAAGGAGATGCAGTTCTTGAAGTTATATAACAAATTGCCTTCACTTGTTCATTTTTAAAAAATCAGTAGGAGTATATCTTTAGATGGAATTCATTAATACATCTTAAAATTAAACACTACCATTGTCCTATTTGAAAAAGGCATTCCATTTCATTTCTGGTAACTTTTTTTTTTCTCACTTTAGATGCATAAAATTAGTCAGACTTGTACAATATATTAAAAAGTTTTAGTTTTTAGGAAGGATCCTATGGATGATCTATGCTACGTTAATATAAAATAATTCAAAATTAGATAAAAGTACTGAATTTTAAGTTTATACAGATGTGCATTGGTTATCAATTTATTGGCTCTAAGCTCCAAATGACTCTTTGTGTTTGCTCAGTTCAAATAGCTTGGGTCCTTTAAATAGTGTTTCCTTAGCCAAGAAATATTGTTTTCTTCATTTCTTAACAATGAAGCTGTGTCCATGGAGATTGTTCGTGAGATAGGGAAGCCTAGAAGAACAGAATGTTGCTTCCTGGTTCTGGTATGCTTGACAAGTTTCTGTAGGATGCATGGTTTCCTCTTGGATGAGGTGCCTCAGTGACGACAGCTTCCCCAGTGCCTGGTTCCTGCCATGCATTGGGGGTCACAGTACTCAGTGGCCAGCTGTTACCTCTGGCACCCTTATTTGGGCAGTTTTATGGTGGAGTGCCTCCGGCCAGCCTCTCCAGTATTCACAGCTTCCCCAGTGCTTAGCTCCTCATTGCATGGCAGCCAACAGAACCTAGTGGCCAGCAGATTCCCCGGGCACCTCAATTTGTTCAGTTTTATAGCAGAATGCCTCCAGAGAAACCCTTGGGAGTGGCTTTCCCTGGCACACTCAAGGGCAGAATTCTGGGAAGTTCCAGAGGGAAAAATCCCACCAAATTCTATTGGCATGGCACCATGGGAACCTCATTGACATCTCAGAGCCATGGAGGGGCCCTGTCCTCAAGGTCTGAATAGCATCCTTAGAAATGAGACTTTTCCTAGAACTGGCTGCTCTTTATATCTGCTTTCCTATATTCTTCAGAGTTCACTTTATTTCTTACACAGTTCCCTCATTAATTCAATCTTATGTTGCATTAAAAATGATTTCTATTACACTTCTCCTGTTCAAATGACTGGGATGCTTCTATCTTTTGATTAGGCCCAGATTAATATAAGTATCATGTATTTTTTGTTGTTGTTGCTGAAATAGGAAGTGACTCTGGCTAATTGCCCTAGAAATAAGTATTTTGACCATATGAAGTAACTCAAACTGCCAAGTTGGAGGAACAAACAACATAGACAGTGGTATAGATGTTCTCTAGAAACAAGCTCCACTCCTGTCTGTCCACTCTGTATCCCAGTAGAATAATTTCTGCTGACTACACTATTCTGGGACCCCTTCTACTCTGGTTTCTGGTTGAGTTTAGCTGTGGGATTCAGTGGCAGAACAGAGGGCAGGTAGAGGAAAGAGGGCAGAACAGAGGGCAGGTAAAGGGCTCAGATGCTTACTTTTCTTGCTACCTCACAGCTCGTTTAAGGGTTGGTCATGACTATGTTCCTTTTTCTCAGGCCACAGCTCATGTTCAACAGCTCCTCCTCCAAATCTACAGCTCTTGCAGCATTCAGGAAATACCAAATGCTGATATACCAGCAAGCCAAAAAAAAAAAAAAAAAAAAAAAAAAAAAGGCATTACTTTACTGGTAGGTGAATTACCTGGTTAATAAGATTTTATTGGTGTGGTTACATAATGGAGAAAGAGAAGGATATGTCTGGAACTCAGGATTCACTAGAGTACCTCTGGCTGCTTTCAAATATAATAAAAACAAAAATAAAAACCAGCTAAAGTTCTAGCCAAATGTGAGGGTTACAGCTGATTGAGAAAGGAGATAAATATTAACTACAGCCTTAGTGTAGTTGCTTCATGGGGATTCCAGACTATGGAGTTACCCTAGAATGTTCACATTATTTTTAGAGAGTCTGGTTAGTCATCACTTCAGAGCCTCCATAACACAGAGAACTTAGAGTAAGTCATGGGCAGATTTGAATGCTGAAATGGGTGGGCTATAAAGGTCAATGTACAAGCACACTTTGTATTGTCTCAGCCACCTGTCTGTCTCATTGAAGCAGCAGTAGACATTTTCTGTCAACACTGAGAACATTCCACATCAAGCACATGCCCCTCTTTACTTCTCTGACTGAGGGCTTCCTATGGCACCACAGGAGCTAGCTACCTTCACCAGGAGGATAGCAGCCCTGGGATATCTGAGATTGAAGGCTTTCATAGTCTACTCTCAATTAGTGAGGGCAAAAGCCACAAGTTAAATATTCCTATCTCATCTTTCTTTAGAACAATTCTCAGTTGCATTCTACATGGTTTCCCTCGTATTTCCAAGAAGATTGTCAATTGCCCATCTTAGAACCTACTAAAAAAAATCACCCCGTATTGTCAATTCTCTCTTTCCTGTCTCTTTTTCTACTCCCTCCCTTGTGCTGCCTTTGATCACTTCCCCCAAATATCTTTACAGAGAACATAGTCTTTATTTCAGGACTGCTTCTGGGGACAGTTAAACTAACATATCTATAGCTTTGTAGAAAACGACAGACCTGCCTTGCAATATTGGGTCGAGTTCTGTATGTCTGTATATTATGTCAGAAATATAGCATAAATCCTTGATTTTGTATTCTCTGTAATCCATATGTCTCAGGTCAGATCCCCCAAAAATAGTTAATCACTGAAAGATGAAAGAATGTTCAAAGTCCTACCAGCCACATCTAGAATTTTCTCTCACTGGGTTATAGTAATCCTGTTGTAACATTTCATCCTTTCATACAAAAGTAGTAATCCCTTTTGCTTTTGGGGCATAATGCTAAAATTGCTGCTTTTAACTTTTAGTACATTATTAAATATAAATAGCAAATCACATACCTACTAAGACCAGGAACTAATCTCTTATAAGCAGAACCAATTTAAAAAGAAAAGTCCATTGCTTTGAATACGTGTCCCTCCAAGAATATATGAACAGATAAAGTCAGACAATGAATGTTTCTCAGTGTAAATGTTAGTCTTTTCTAATCTGTTATCATATAATCAGAGAAATGATAATAGCTTAATTAGGAGTTTACAAAAGTCTAATTTTTAAAAATTATTATTTTAGAAACATAAGTGAAAAATATGCCTTGAACTTTTATAGAAATAGGGATAGAGATAGATAAACCGGGGGGTGCCAAAAATATACACACATGACTTGCATTAATCTTTTGTTATCCGTATGTATTGAGTATTACAATTTTAATAGTTTTTTTTCCTTTCTTAAAATGTGTATACATTTTTTTTAGCACCCTCTGTAAATATAGATAGATATAGTGTGACTATAACTATGTGAGACAGGTAAGAGTGTTGTTGTTGTTGTTGTTTAAGAAAATGCAGGGTAACGGGATTTATTATACATATATAGTTGTGTAAACAAATTATTTGAGACTTTTCATTCAGTGTGAGACAAATTGGTAATTATTTTTAAATGACATCTAGAAAAACATAATATTCTAGAAAACAATACTGCAACAAGTTAATATTGACTATTTCATTACTTGGACTTCAGGAATTATTTATGTGTATATTTTCTGAATATTCTGAAATGGATGCAAATAAATGAAACATCCAAATCCAAAATGCTATATAAAATATGTCAGAAAATATTTAAATCTATTTTTAAATATTTCAGTTGTGTCAAAATACCATTAAAAATACAAACTTCAAAAACATGTGACATATTTTTAACAATTTCAGGGCACATAATTGAAGAACTATTTAAACTACAGACTAAGGATTTGAATCCCCAACAGTTGTTTTCCTAGTCTACAACTTATACACTGTATGACTGCTTGCACATTGCCTTTATTCTATACCTTGCATCCTTTATAACATTAATGTCTGGTAACACTTTCTGAAATATTTTATCGATTCTCAGCCCTTTGGCTAAAATCAAGTGAAATGATGCTTTAATTTCTACTCTTTTTCTATTTTGTCTGATGTGGTAGTTACCATGTTTCCCTGAAAATAAAACCTAGCCAGGCAATCAGCTCTAATGCATTTTTGGAGCAAAAATTAATATTAGACCCAGTATCATATATTATATTATATTATATTATATTATATTATATTATATTATATTATATTATATTAATTATATTATTACATTATATTACATTATATTATAGACCCGGTTTTATAGTAAAATAAGATTGGGTCTTATATTATTAATTTTTGCTCCAAAAGACTCATTAGAGCTGATTGTCCAGCTAGGTCTTATTTTCGGGGAAACACGGTACTAACACGTGTGAGCTTTCGAAATTTGGCTAGTGAGACTAAATCAGTGACTGTTTAAAATTTCAATTAATTGAAATTGAGATTTAAATGACTACATGTGTCTAAAGACAATCATTTGGGGCAGCATAGTTTTATAGGATACAAAAAGTAACAAGTGCAAATACTAACTATGAATTACAATGAGAATTAAAATTTCAAAAGTGGAAGCTGATATCTTCTTAAATATGAAAATACTCTGAAACCCCAAAATACAAAGGTCATTTAATTGACTCAGTTTAAGTTTCATTATTTTTCTGGTGTTCAGCAAGTTCGAATCACTTAATGGATACTAAATATAGACATTGTCTGCAGATTTTACTTTTATGTTTTGTGGTTGGAAGATCAAGTGGGGTTTGAATTCACAGTAAAACTTAATGTACCTTTGTGAATGAAAGCAACTGTTTCTTAATTGCACCTGTTAAGATATTGAACTATTTTATTGAACTAATAAAAAGGCTAATATTAACTTAGGCAATATGTCATGGTGCTTAGAGGAAGTGAATGGATACCTTAATTTAATATTGAGTACTTTAGAACAAGAACACATGTATTACAAGGTAAAATGGTCATTATTGCTGATTAAAATGAGCTAGTAAGTTTTACATCTATACAAATGTTAAATTCTCCTAAATATGTTCAGTAAAAGGGTTACATATAGATGATATAGATAGATATAGATATATTGATATGTATGGTGCCAGAAAATATTTACACATTTTAAGAAAGGAAAAAAACTATTAAAATTGTAATACTCAATATACACCAATAACAGAAGATGAATACAAGTCATGTTTGACTTCTGCAATTACAAGAGGTGCTCAAAGTGGTTACCATCAGCATCCAGACACTTCTGATTACAGTGAACTACTGCTTGAGCAATGTTGATCAAAGTGTCCACTTGTATACATTTTTTTTTGGGGGGGGCACCCCTGGTATATATACATACAGAGGGTGGCAAACAAAACAAACAAACAAACAAAAAGTATACCTATTTTAAGAGAGGAAAAATCTGTATTAAAATTGTAATACTCAATATATACCGATAACAAAAGATGAATACAAGTCATGTGTGTACGTCTTTTCGGCACCCCCAGTATATAATGTATGAATATAAAATGTTTATATATATTTTAATATAATTAATTCTTTCAGTAAGATATTACAATAGAATTATTTTTCTATTGCATATCCAAATTATATATATGTACCTTATCATATGCATCACAAAAATGAAAGAATTGACTATCCTATTGGTGTATGATCATTGTCAGGACACAGTGATAGAGGAGCAACATATTAGGAATTTTATATTTTTAATTCCTATTCGGTAACATTAAATACATCATTTCAACACTCCTGAAAAGTGCATGAAAATGTGAATTAATTCAGTAACAACTAAATTCATTTTAATCTAAGGATTCAAAGGGCATAAAGAATTAACAAAATTTAATAATATTGATAAAAATTCTATGTGGTATTTTTCTGTATATGTATCCAGAAAGGCAAATTTAATTTAGAGAAAAACATGAGCTATGTACATATACTGAGAGTATTACAACAGTACATTTATTTAATTTCTTATATCACAAAAATGCACCTCTTTGGTTCCTTGGCTTTAATGTAATATTATCTTTTCCGAATAAATTAATTTTTTTAGAAGTGCTAATAAACGAAAAATCACTGGTAACTGAGGGTGCCTCCTAGAACATTTCAGCAGTAATCTATTTTCCAGTTTTCTAAATTGTTTGACTATATTTTTTGATGTTTGACTACTGATATATTTTAAGTCTACCCTCCTTTCTCTTTCCCTTCTGCCCCGCATCCAGGAAAGCTGAGAAAGCCTGGATGCTCCCTTTTTTCTGTGCTGGGGGAAGGTTCAAATAACACAAACCCTTGACCACATGGGATTCGTCACTAAAGGCCTGTACTCTAACAACAATACGAACCCCAAGCCAGAATTCTTTCACTGCTCTCTCTCAATCCATTTTATGGACCTACTTGTGAGTCACTCTGCTCTCTCCAGAAAGCTTCATTATGTAACTAATAAACCTTTTTATACCCTCTTGGTGTGCGCGTAATGTGATCAATATTGATATGGGAACCCATTTTGAATGGAGGTCTGCTCCATCTTTTTATAGTGGCTACAACAATTGGCATAGTGATTAGAGTGTCTAGTTGATGACCGCCACTGCCTGGGGACTTTCTTCTTCTCTTGTTTGGTTTGGTAACTGTCTCTGTTGCCTGTTCAACGTCTGTACTTTAAGTGGCTTCCTGCTGGTTAGGTAGCACTTTGAACTCTATTGTTTTGTGCTATATTTGCTGAGTTTTACTCAACCTCTGTTATATATTTTTCCTGCCTACGTCAGAAATTTTGATAATTGACATTGAGAGACAGGAGTACTAGATCGAGGAGCTCTGTAGAGTGGCACTGTGTTATGTGTCTTAGCCCAGACCTGTCTATATGTCTTAGATGAAACTGTGTATCTCAATACCAGCATACACCATGACTGACATTTGACTCAGAGAAAAGACTCTTACCTGTAATGGTTGTTTGTGTGTCTTGAACTGGCGTGGGCTGCCAGGTGAAAGACGTCTACCATGTGAGACACATGGGCCTATCAGAAGAACAGTCACTAAATAGGTTACTAAGGTGCACACCCCTAAAAGCAGATCACTCACTAGGGTTCTACTAAATAACTTCATTATTGCTGTTGCCACCTATGCCTTTGTCACCAAAAAAAATAAACTGATCCTCAGGTTTATAAGAAAAGCACTCATGACATACCTGCTGCATAGCCAAGGGATTAATTCAACCATTTCCATGGGAGAGGTGTTTAATTCTGATGACACTGATTTGAGGCTATATGGATGAAGACACTTATAAATATGAGCAATATGAAAGTAAGGAAATAAAGAAAGAGAGGGGAGTGAGAGAGAGGGAGGGAGGGAGGGAGGGAGGGAGGGAGGGAGGGAGGGAGGGAGGAAGGAAGGAAGGAAGGAAGGAAGGAAGGAAAGAAGGAAGGAAGGAAAGAAGGAAGGAAAGAAGGGACGGAGGAAAAAAGGAAGGAATTAAGGAAGGAAATAAGCATAAAGGGAGCAAAGGCAGAAATTAATTTGACCCAATTGGAAATCCAAGCTTTATTGAAATAATTACTACAGCAAACACATAAAAAGACACCGATTGGTTTTTCTACCTCTAACTCATAGATTATGATTTAACTTTAGCATCTGCTGAAATACGTAATTGGTGAGCCTTCATGACCTTAATCAACAGGGGCTCAAATTTCATTTATACCTGGGGAGTAAACTAAATTTAAACAAAATGCCACTATAATCTTAGTTAAGTTGCTGAACATAAAATAGAGGACAAATAGGCATACCTAACCTTAACTATTGCAGCTATTACCTTGACTAAATTCCCTATAATCACACCACTCATTGCCCTAAATATCCTATAGTGCACATAGCCACTGTATTCAATGAGTAATAAATTAAAATTAAATGTAGTCTTGGGCAATTGCAAATTAGCTTGACAAAATAAGACCCCATGGACCTTCTCCTACAGTTAAAATAGTTAATAAAACCCAATGTAAATTCTATCAGGATTGAAACTCATTATACAAGACCTGTTCAGAGGAGTGATTCTTCCTACTGCTTCTTCATTTATAATCCAATCTGGCACGTTCTTATACTTAGAAAGAATCAGTGGCACCTCACAATAATGACCACAACCTTAATGCCACTTAATGCCATGGTCTCATCCACTGAGGTTCCCGTAACCAATATTATTAAAACTACCCACCTATCCAATCAGCAACTGGTAAATGTTTTGCTGTTACAGTATGGGCTAATATATTCTTTTCAGTGCCTATTTTAACATTTTTTACCTGGCTATCATAGGGTACCCAGTAGCTTTGACAGTTCACACAATCTTTGTAGGCAAGATCTTCACCATATTCAATTCTATCTAGGAGTACAGGTATAAATAAGCCCCTCTTGAACGACACACCCTTCAACAAAGGTTTTAATATCTGTACAAATTGCAATTTAACAGGCCCTTCCATTACTGCCAACAGAGACTCCTCTGTAGAGGCTATAACGATTTGGTCTCATGGATCTTAGTATCTTTAGCATTTAAGTTTGTCACCAGAAATTGCCCATGGTTTTCTGATGCAAGAAACTGTCCCCTCTTGGCTCTACAATATATGTCACTAAAGTGACAATTCTTGATTCCTCATACCAAGCTACCCACTAAGCATTGAGACATGGAAGCAGCAACCCATAAAACAGCACAGCTATAAAAGCTCCTTTGCTACAGGATGAAGGTAATATCCCACCTGTAAGCTATCTTCACTATCCCAACCTTCTTGCATATCCCACCTGTAAGCTGTCTCCACTATCTTTGCTAGAGTTGGTCATTCCTTTCCCAGTCCCTTTAGTTACCTAAGAAGTCCCCAAGGATCAACTGAATAAACAGAGGATGGCATTCATATTTACAGATGGCATCACCATCATTGCACATGACAGAGCACAGTGTGAAGTTGTTGTTTTCCATATATTAACCAGGAAATTCTAATAAAAAAAATGATACTCAAGGGTCAGCAGAATTAATTAAACTTCAAGCAGTCATCTTAGCACCGAATGCTCTGGGCAACCATCCTCCCCATCTGCACATTTCTGCAGATTTTGGATCATTACCAATGTTAAAGTAATTGACCAATGCCAACAATAGTGGAATTAAAGACAGATATAAAAATGAGTAGATATGTGATGAAATAAAGTAGAATATTAATGATATAGGTGGTAAGTATGAGAATATTTATTGTAAAATACTTTCTATATTGCAGTATGTTTGAAAATTTTCTCAACAAAATGTGATGAAAAGTTTTAAAAAACCATAAAAAAGGAGAAGGTAAAAATGTAGTCTAAGAAATAAAACAACCTCTTACAATGCTTTCATTTTGATAGAATCCTGGTTTATAAACAAAATATTATAAACAAAGTTTTTGAGAAAGTTGCTAACATTTAAATGCAGAATGGGATTTAAATGATACTAGTTTTAGATGTTTTGCATGTAATAATGGCATATTTTTGGGGTAGGAAATATACCTATACTAAGGAGATACATAACTAGAGTGAAGTTTTGTGATGTATATGGTATACCAAAAAAAATGAAATGGCTCAACAATGTAATTATATAAATAAAGGATGCAGACAAATAGATAAATATAAATGGATAGAAGCCAACATAACCTCTCCCCACCAAAAATGACAACTTGTTTAATCCATGTGGTAAATTAAGAGTTATAATCATTCCATCTCTCTTTCTTTTTTTAATTTACTGATTTTTTTCTTAAAAGAAGGAAATATGGGAAGAAGTGATCAGGGTCAATGATTGATTGGAAATGAGAACTCAGATAATAAAAACTAGTACACTGGCATAATTTTATATTGACCTTAAAGGGGGGTATATTAGATTAAAATGTTTTGTTCTGTCATTTTTTAAATAATTAGTATTTTTTTTCTTACTTTTAGATTGTGTAAGTCAATTCTGATAGAGATTTTTACATGTAATTTT
This sequence comes from Rhinolophus sinicus, assembly GCF_057876585.1. NCBI lineage: Eukaryota > Metazoa > Chordata > Mammalia > Chiroptera > Rhinolophidae > Rhinolophus > Rhinolophus sinicus. The sequence continues at coordinate 19,057,138 of NC_142503.1, forward strand.
TATACATGTTTTACATGTAATGTTTTAGTTATATGTCTTCTGATTCTTATATCTGTCTTACATTTATATCTCTCCTGTTATCCTCTACATATTATCCTCTACATATAAAATGACCATCCTCTCTTATTTCTTAATTTTGTTCAAAGAAATCAACTTGCTCCTTTAACCACAAGATGTCCCTTGTTGCCGTCTTCTTCAGTGAAATGCAATATAAACCCTTAATAATACTATGTTTATTAACATTGTATTTAAGGATGCTATATATTGATTAATGTCAGAGCCTAGAGAGATTTCTTGTGAAATCAAATGAATTGCTTTGAAAATACCCACCACTGTAGAGCAAACAAACAAATAAAACAGAATTTTAATTTACTTAAAGCTAAGTCATCATGAATTTTAAATGAGAAATCTTAGTAGATGTCAGTCAGACACGAGACACGCCCACGAGTTGCTAAAGAGAACAAAGACCACATTTAGGGATAGTAGATATGTCATTCTGGCATGATATTTGTGATGCTATCATTATCTAATATTAAAAAAATCCCAACCACTATTTTTTCTTTGCTTTATGGTATTTGTTATGCACTGGGTGTTTATGTGCCCCAAAATTCATATGTTGAAACACTAAACACAATATAATGGTATTTGGAGTTGGGACATTTGGGAAGTAATTCGTTTTAAGTGAGGTCATGAGTGTGGAGACCCCATGATGGGACTATCGGACTTAAAAGAAGAGGAAGAGATACCAGAGCTTCCTCTCTCTGACATATGAGGATACAATAAAAAGACAGTTGAACGTGCCGAGTCCAAGCAATTTGGTTATAGCAGCCTGGGCAGACTAAAATAGTATTCTATCTCCCAGAATACAAACATTTCTAAAAGGCATTCTCATTGCTAATAGATCAACCGACTATTTTAGTTAAAAAAGATAACATCAGAGCCCTAAGAAACAAATCAAGAGAATATTCCAAAAATAGTCTATTTTTAAAATACTGTCTCTCAAAACTCACCCTTCTCTATACCTTTAGTGTTGCTTGTATGTGGGCTCTGCCAAGCATGTCTTTATTGTCAGCCAGCTATGAGTTTAGCTCTTCCAATATCAACACCAGGGGGAGATTGGCCCGTTGAAGGAGAAACCAACCACATGTCCTTGTATGTTCTCCTGCTTCATCATGTCAGCACCACTACAGCAATGACTCTGTCAGTGGATTCCAGTTAGAACTGACTCTATGTTCCTGTAAACAGCCCCATTAAACCCCCTCAGAGGCATCAATGTCTGCTGGTGTGTGCCCCAGTCCCAATTTTTGAATCCCAGCCACTGATAAATCTAGCCAGCTCCTGTGGCACCGTAGAAAGTCCTCCATCAGAGAAGCAGATTGACACAGGGGCTTGAGACCGTATGTTGTCACTGTACGTAGAAAATATCCCCTAACATTTGAACTGGACTCCGAGGGGACCGAGAAGGTATGGAGCAGTTCATCCACACTGACTCTATTAGTCCACTCATTGTGCCATTTAAGTCTACCTAAGTCCTGCCCCGAGTCGCCTTTGTTATGGAGGCTTTAAGGTAATGGCTAAACCTAATATCGAAAAATGAGGTGACACCAGAAGTAAAATGGAACAAGCTATCGTCCCTGATACAGCAATTACTCCCAAGGCTGTAACTATATTACTCTCCTTTTTCTAGTAACCTTCATGTTGGGCTAGCACTCAGCGGCTTGGTTTCCTTGTTCAGCAGAGTGGTGCAGACAAGGGTCCCTGATGGTTGTAACCACCTGCTTACCTAGCCCTTGTCAGGCCATGGCCACTGCAGCTGCCAATTGATTGTTGTCACCAAGTTTGGAAGTTCTCAGAAGTATCTCAGTGTATTCTCTGATTTCCCGACTTACTCTTTCTGTCTCCATAATGTAGCAATAGCTCTAGCTCCTCATTTTACTCCAGGCTTTTCACCCACCAATAGAGTAATGCCTTTCCTTGCCTACTGATCCATTTATTTGTGTTAAGAGCCCGAAATGAACTGATAATATTCACAACATTAGTTCATAGAAATGTTGCCTTCTTCCACCACACAGAGACCAGAATCATCAGCACATAATAGACTGGAAAGGATGGGAAATACAAATTTGTCCATAGGCTACGGAGAGTGATGGTAACAGACATCAATTCTACAATCACACCTTGATTTTTGAATGCAAGCATTCTACCTATTGATCTCTCAGCAAGATATAATGAGCATTGGTTCAATGTCTATAGTATAGCTCATCTAACATACTATTCTAACAACATGTTTTAGCAAACATTTGGCTGTTGATTTAGTTGAACTTTTAAGAGAACATCTAGTGCTCTACTGGACATTGACTCTAGCCCAGTTTGGCAGTGCCTAAAATCTTCCGGATCTGAGTCACAGCTCTTCAGGGTCTTTCATCTAATTTTCAAAATCTAATAGTCCTAACTTCATCCATTTGTTCCTGGAGGCTGTTTCCTGCAGATGCTGTTTCTCTGATACTTTAGTGCCCGTCGCAGTTTGTTTGTTTTTTCTTTTTCCTTCACTTTAAGTCCTCCATTACCTGTTCAAGTAATTATCTGAATTTTATCAAGCTAACTGGTGCAGTTTCTGTCTTCCTGATTAGTGCTGAACAGGTGGAGGGGAGAAGCTGGGATAAAAGAAAATATGTCAGAATAAATGTAAGTATGTTCTGGCAGTAGGTTAATTTGAAATCCAAGTAGCCACAAAGGCTATGAGAGTATGGCACCTTTCTGAATGTTGTCATTGGAAGATAAGTCACAGCAGCAGGAACAGAGAATGAAAAACAATAGAGGAATTCAACTGTTTTGACACAGTCATCACTTTTTGGTGGTCTGAAAGAAAAACGAAGAACTAGCTTGGGAACTCAGCAATAATAAAAAGGGCTCTGCTAGATGATACGGTCCAGAATATATAGAAGTTCAAACAAAAAGTCTTTACCAGGAGTTATACCAACCAGATGCATTGTAATTGGGTGACAGAATTATTGGTAGTCCCAATGATTAGGTGTCGCTACCGTAATTTAATGACAAAGGGCCAGGGCATTCTCCAGGACAAGGAAAAACTGTTGATCCCCAAAAGACATCCCAATGAGAATCACGATCTCAGATACTATTTCTAGTATTTTTTCTACTGATACATTTTTCTTAAATTGTTTCCTTGCATTTTATCTTATACACCATATGGCTCAGGTAATACTTTAGTAAATGAAACATTTAACTAATGAATCTAAAAATGTCAACTGAATAAATCTTAAGCATAAGACTCTTGAATTGTGCAATATATAACTTTCAAAATTGCACAAGTACTTCCTATTAATCTTATTCAATTTGGAAAGGCACAGATATTCTCAAGATTTCAAAATTATTTATGTCAAAACAGTACTAAATGTGTGCAGATTTTCTCAGTGGAATCAAGCAGTTCTGTAAATGTTTTGCTTTTGAAATAGTATAAGATTTTGAGTTCATTTCTTCACAAATTTCCTGCTCATCATACTTCCCTTCAGACATATTTAGATGAAGTAGTCAGAATATAAGCCTCTTGGTACAAAGAAGAGCTGAAACATAAAAATGTAGTTTACCTATGGAAGGCAAAAACAATAAATAAATAAATAAATAAATAGTGCTGACTCAAAGCTGCTACCTGGCAATACCAAAATTAACATATCCTATGGTTTGTATGTGGTCGAGTTGCGAATGTGAGGACTTTGCAGACAGATTTGAGACAAGTAAATAGCACATGAGCAGAAAATTCAGAACAACAATGTCTAATTTTAAAATGTGTGCCTATATTAAATGCAATCTAGTGTACAGGAGAAAAATCTCTCATCCCAAACCTTGTCTGGGACTAAACTGATGTAATGTTTGCCTGATGTAATTTACAGCATCCTCTGGAGAGTAGAAAGCATTCCTATTAAAATGCTCAAGTATCGTATTTTTTTTAATGATTTTAAAGAGATTAAGAATTCATTCTAAAAAATAAGAATTACCCACCTAGCTGACAGACCATCCATCCTTATTATCTTTAAGCAGCCATTTTTTAATCTACCACATTTGTTGTTGTTGTTGTTGTTTGTGTGTATTGCTTTTGTATATAAATGCCTCTATGAATAGTAAAATCATTGGCAATGGCATTTTAAAGCAGCTCTTCCCTTTGGCAATTTGCAATAACACTGACAAGTTAATGTACATGATGATAATTATGAGCAGAAACACCATTTTCATGTTGAAATCCCAAGAACTTTCAAAATTTGAAGGTTACCGACTTCTAAGCAGCTACACTGAAATTTCCTTACTGGCTATTTTGTGAGAGAGGAATTCCCACTTGGAGCTACGGGGGATGGCCAAACACCTGATGCCTAATGACAGACAGATGGATCAACAGCAGTTTATTAATCACCTATACTTAAAACCCAGGGGAGAATGGCACAGCACACCACACAAGGCCACAGGGGAATTGCACTTAGTAATGTAGTGAAGAAGCAAGAGCTATGGGAGGCAGGCTTTGTAGTATGGAGGGGATAGGGTGACCCTAGATCCCAAGAGGATGTGATCAGCTTGTTTGAATAATTCCAGGGATAGTATGCCATTGTGTATATATACCACATCTTCTTTATCCAAAAAAGAAAAGATGAAATAATGCCATTTGTGACAACATGGATGGATCTTGAGATTATTATGCTAAGCGAAATAAGTCAGAAAAAGTCCAGAACCATATGATTTCACTGGTACATGGGATATAAAACTGAAAACAACAGACGAACAAGACAAACAAATGGAGAAACAAAAACTCATAGACACAGACAATAGTTTAGTGGTTACCAGAGGGTAAGGGGGGGATGTGGGTGGTAGATGAGGGTAAACGGGATCAAATGTATGGTGATGAAAGGAGAACTGACCCTGGGTGGTGAACACACAATGCGGTATATAGATGATGTATTACAGAATTGTACACCTGAAACCTATGTAACTTTACTAACCATTGCCCCCCTGATAAACTTTAATTAAAAAAATTTCCAGGAATGGCAGGGAAATGAAAACTTCTACTGACAGTGGTGTCAGTGTGAGTTCCAAAATGAAGAAAGAATTTAGAGCCAAATAGATCCAGACACGAGCTTGAGTTGCCCCACCTGGACATCTCTGCTGGCTTTGGCTGGTTCCAAACACTTGAGGTGAATGAGAACATTTTGAGAAAGGTGCTTATAAGCCAGGAGTCAATGACGTATGGGAGTTTTGCTGAAATATCTGCTCCCAAGTGTAGAAGGTTCAAAAATAGACCTGGGCCTCTCAGGAATTCAGACTTATATCTACATAGAATAATTTTTTAAAGTTCTTCATAAGTAAAATCATTTGAGTAATAAGCCATTCAAAAAACCTCTCACCCTGAAAGAATTTTCAGATAATTCAATGTGATATTGAAGTATAACTTCAATATAGTTAAATTCCAGTTAAAACTGTCTTAGTAATAGAGTTTATACAAAATTTTAGAATTAAGTTATAGAAAATGAGTCCTTAATCAGAATTAAGTTACAGAAAATAACATTTGAAATGTTATTTTCAAAAATAATTATTAATCTCCACTATGAAATAGGTATTGCCTGAATCTTAAGTAGTTTAGGTAAAAATTATCTAATTAGGAGAATATATTTTCAATCCATCAGAAATATTTTCAAAGATTTTTTTATTAGTTTCATGTGTATAAAACACTGTAATAGTTAGACATTTATCATTTATACCCTTCACAAAGTGATAACCCCCCTCCCCCATCCACTACACCTCTGACATCGCACACAGCCATTAAATTTCCACTGTCTCTATTCCTAATGCTGTACTCCATTTCTTGTGAATATATATATATATTTGACATTCATTATCGTCCAGCTACAGCTTCAGGTGTACAGCACAATGACCAGGCATCTACATCATCCCTGAGGTGGTCTCCCTATAAGACAAGTGTCCATCGGATACCCTACAAAATCTTTACATTATTGATTATATTCTCCAAATTGACTTGCGTATCCCCATGGGAAATTTGAAGCTAGAAATATAAACTGTGATAATGTGCACAATGATATAACTCTTAAAAAAATTTAGGCTCTTTATATACATTCATATTCTCAGAACTCTTAAGTGAAAGAGATGCCATTATACTGAGTAAGTACTTAACCATTTCTGTGGAAACATGAGCTACAACAAAAAATAAAATCTCAAGTGCCTTGAACATAAGATAATAAGTAAAGAAATCTGGAATGTATCTAATATACTTTTCTCCACCCTGTCCATTATCTTTAATATTCATTTTTATTAAGTTTCATTGATTTTACCCCCTCAATATTTATCATTTTTTAAATCTGCATCTCACATACAAATTAGTTTAGGATTCTATCTATCCCATCATGATCTAAGCCTGCCCTCATCTTTGGGGACAGATTTTCCTCAGTTGTCAAAGTACTCTGTCTAAAACACAGAAACAGATTATGTTACTTTTCTTCAAATTCTTCACTAAAGACTAATACCCTTCAAATTCAAAGCCATTTATCAAAGGTAGGTCCTTGGATATTTGGTACATATTGAATTCTCTTTTCTCATTCTAGTCACGTATCCTTCATCCATCCTTTCATCTATCCACCCACCCATTCATGTTCATAGACCACCAATTTTTGGTCACACACTGTTCTAAGGCTAGGGGTGACATCGCATGAGCAAACACCATGGCTCTTGCTCTCACGTGAATGTCGTTTTAGTAGGGAAAAACATAATGAACATAAAAACACATTTAAAAAAGGTAATTTTGGAAAGTGATGTAAATCTTTTAAAGGAATGCAGTGGCACAATTTTTTGGCAATGACATTTGGTCACCTCCCACCAAAACAGGACAGTCAAGAGATATTGCTTCAGGAATACAGGCGTTTCCCTCACGAATGCATTTCCTAGATCTTTAGTAATAGGAGAGATGTCTGACCCTCAGGTATGCTTAGGAGAGACCAGAGCATCTTGTAAATAGTAAATCCATTCAAATGTTTTCATCTCCCTGAGCCTTCAGATTTCTTTCTCCGCAGCATGCCACATATCTCGCCTGTTGACATCTTTTTAAAAATGTGCAATCATCTATTTTATTTTACAATATGTCTACACTGCATTGTGTACTCACATAGGTGTGACCAAGAATCCTACAGGCCTGCCCCAACCGACAGAGTTCAGTATATGACTTGCGGTGGCTAGACTGCTATTTTTCACAGTAAAGTAAAAAGAAAGGATAAGAAAAAAGAAATAGACATTATTCCTAGCTCCTGTTCAGAAATATGAATGACGAAAATGAAGGATATTAACTATAGGCCACTAGTTAGTCCAAGTTACAATTAACCAAAATACCACAATAAGGAAATCCATGCCCAGGTGCATGAATCAACACACTAAATTTAAAATTCTAGGTGATTGCATCCATATTTGCTCTACTAAGCCAAATATCTCTTCTTACTACTTGGTTTAATACGTTAAATTGACTCCCACATAAGCTCTTCAAGTCCTAGGAATAGAAATTCTTGTGGGCTTGGGCTTTGAGTGTATAGGCTATGTCTTTCTAGAATAAATCTTGAATATGTATGTTCAAGATTATGTTGGGTTCTAATTCATTTTGTACTGGTAGGCAATAACATGTGGTGGTGATGGAGAGGAGAATCTGGAAGGGAAGCAGTATGTAATTTTGATAAGGTAGTTTTAAAAGATATCGTATATAGCACATGAAGGGGCTGGTTCTCAGATGTGATGGAATGGGACTGTGTCCTTTGAAAGGTGTTCAGAGGAAATCCAAGATTCAAAATTCTCAGTTTCATGCACAGCTACACAAATGACTCTCTCCCATGATGCAAAGCTCCAATCTTTTCTTAAAAATATCACGGTACCAAGAAACTCAAAACGTTTCCTTTTCTCTTATGGCATTAAAACCTGATCTCTCAGCAATACCTGTTACCAATGACTTATACTTCATGTGAGCATGTTTGGGTGGTCGATTGGAAGATGTTAACAGGAAAATAAAATCAATTTAGTGAGTTGACAAAACATATTTTCAAAAATGAAAAAAAATATGGCCAGAAAAAGAGAACATGTTGGAATGTATTGCATATAATGAAATTCTGATTTGTTAAGTATTAATATTACACATAAATACATACACACACACAGGATTAGGTTAGGTGGTCTTACACTTTCATAAAAATCAACTATTTAGCTTTCTCCTCAGGTTTGAATTTTGGAAATTGAACAACCACCTGCGATATCTAGCATCCTTGTATTTGTGGCAGGATCAATGATCCATTGTGTATGCAGAACACTATCATACTAAGCTTCATAATAACAATGCATGCCATTCTTGTTTACTAAAATATCTGCATATTCTAGTTACATTTAGGTAAGCTTTCTAGAAAAAGGTCTAGATGTTTTGACATGCCTCATACTAAGTGCTTATAAATTGTAGATACTAGCAGAAGGAAATAATACTTAGCAATAAATGATGATTTTAATGCACTTACTTATAAAACAAATTATGAAAGAATTTTGAATAGGTAAATAAAGAAGATACTTAATTTCAGTTTCTGCAAATGATGGGGTATATTAGATAGATATAACTAATAAGAACAACTGAAAAAATTATAAACATTTAAATAATACTGCAAACCAAAGTAGTAGCAATTATTTAGCGTAATTGTAATCTTTACAGACGTGTTTGGTACACTAGCATTCACAATTTTAACCAAAATAACCAGTAGTCAAAATTACATTTAAAATTTACTATTTAATTTCATTTAGAACATGGAACTTAAAGAAAATTTGGACATTTTTAAAGTCTTGGGCAATTAAATAAGAATTTACTATCATAAAACCCACATAAAAGAAAATTATAAAAACATTTTCAAATTATCCATAAAAATAATTTTTAATAATATGTATGAAAAATCATCTTCCATCTAGCCATGTGAAAAATTATCAAAGGTTGAAAGAAGAGAAGAAATAATTAATAGAAATATAAGGTAGCTGAAGCACAATCTAACTTTAAAAAAGCAGATTTTACTTAAAGACATAGTTCTATTTCAAGACAATGTATAACTTCTATGGAAACTATCATTTTAATAAATTCTTGTCAAAATGACTTCTCAATACACTCTGACCCACAAAAGAAAGGAATTTGAAGATATACACAAGGAATGTCCCCATCATCCTTCAAATGCTATGTAACAAGGTCACCAATGCTGCTCACAAAGTCAAACCTAATAGGTCATCCTGAAATTTATTTAATCCAGCTTATCAAAAATATTACTCACAGCTGTTTATTCTCAAGATTCTATCCTTTCTTGAATTCTGAAATTCCTCAGAGTAGGTGTTCTCTATTATTGGTCTTACCTTCCAAGTGTCTTTTGTTTAATCTTTCTTTGTCTCTCTTTCACTCATAAAACATGTACAATTTATGGATCAATTTGAAACTTTTTAAAGCAATGTCTGTCAAATCTTATCAACTTGTATCACGCTGGTCAAGTCTACCAGTATGTTTTCCCAGTACTGAATAAACTACTGGCAGTAGCTCCTCTTCAACTCTTCACCCGATCACATTTCCCACACAATTCATGTCACTTCTCTGTTTAAAATTTCCAACAGCTCTAGATGTTTGTTAAATTAGAGGCCTGGTTTAGTTAATTTGGCCAGTGCTTTCACCCCAATTAGGAACTCCTTCTGTGTTTGCTGTAGTCTTTTGGGTCTCATGGATGCAAGCCTCTTTGGCATTTAGAGCTAGGTGTATGGAGCACTTGTCACTCATGTTGCTCTTATAAGTTGGTATGCTAGAAGTGGGGTTGAAAACTTTCACTTCTAAACAAGAACCTGAGAGTTGGGGGTTTCCTCTCAATTGTATGGCATGGTGATGGAGGTGGGTTTATGGTGAGAGTGTATCTCAGTCTTTCCTACCCTTTGTATTGTGTTTTCTCATTTGTCCAATATGTAGGTAGGAGTAGCTCAGCTAGATTCTGGGTCTCTCAAAGGGAATTGCTTCATGCGTAGCTGTATATATGGCACATCTGTAGGAGCAGGACAGCTCTAAACACCCTATGTAGCTAACTTAATCAACCTTCTCTATACTCTTAATAATGAAGTAGCCAAACTGATTGCTAAAAACATAAATCAGATATGGAATTCTCCTGTCAAAACCCTCCAATGTTGTATAATCTATAAATTAAGTGCAAAAACAAACAAAATTAAACGAACAAACAAACAAAAAATGTCTACAATACCCTCGAAGAGACCACTATACAATATGATTTCCCTTTACCTCTGGACTCACATTAAACATAGTCCCAACACATTATTCTTCTCCCAATTATAACAAGTATTATTGTTTATTTCATTCAAATTTCTGTTCAACAGAGAGATATTCTCTGGCTTTCCTACCTAAAATACTTAAAATTGCACTACCTTTCACCTTGATTTAACTTTTACTTGTTCAATATTGATTTTCCAGCTCTGGAATATAAACTCCATAGGATATGGTTTTTGTTAAGTTCATTGTTCTATCCTAGCTCCAAAAACAATCTGTAGCATTAAAATGGTGTTGAAGGGCTTTATCAAGCAAGATATGTCAAAACATTGATGTAATGATGTAATTAACGTAAATTAATTAGTCACAAAATAGGCACTAAAGTGTATTAAGCCAGAAGAACACAATAAAATACATATTAAAGTCAGAAATGAAACAGATTTGGAAACAATAGAGAGTATTCTTTACATAGACAGGTAAAAAATGATAAAGATTTAAAGTAATAATGAAAATGTCCATATAAAAAGAGAGAGACTTGTATGGTAATAGTAAGGTATGGCCAACAAACCTTGATGGAAAAATACAGTCAGGCCTAAGTATCTGCAGACTCTGCATCTGCAGTTGGACTAGACATGGATCAAAAATATCCCCCCAAAAAGCTTACACTGTTAACGTATACTATGTAGTCAGGCCTACAATGATTGCGTCTGTACTGAACATGTATATCTTTTTCTTGTCATTATTCCCTAAACAATACAGTATAACAACTATTTACTCAGCAGTTTCATTGTATTAGGTATTATAAGTTGTCTAGAGATAATTTAATGTATATGAGAGGATATACATAGGCTATATGCAAATACTATGACATTTTATATAATAAGGATTTTGAATGTCCTCTAATTTTGGTATCTACGGGGGTTCCTGGAACCAATCCCTCACAAATACAGTGGGATGAAATTAATTGGACATAAACCCTGGGGGCAGAGGGGGGAGGAAAAAACTGATATGACTCATGATTTTTTTTTATAAAAATGGGTAGATGATGGTATAAGAGAGGTACTTCAGGACAACAAAGACTTTTGGTTTACAGTTGACATTCATATATTAATTTCAGATGCACAAAACAGTGGCGAGACATTTATATAATTGTATTACAAGGTGATCCCTCTGATTAGTCTAGTATCCCCCTGGCAGGTTTGTTAGAATAGATAAGAATATGGATATGTGTAATTACAGCAGATTGAAAGGGGATTTGCAAGTAAGGAACTAAAACAGTGAATGAGGAATTGTCATCAAGGAATTTAGTGGTGAAGGGCAATGATATCATATTTTATTTATTTTAAATAAAAGAGATTTGAACACACATTTACTTCAAGGAAAATCTGCTAATAGAAAGAGGAAAAGTTATAGATGCAGGACAAAGAAAGCCTGAGAGCAGAGACGGAACAGAGGTTTGAACAGAGATGGTAGAATGAACCTCCAAGAAAGGCAGGGATGATCTTCCTCAGAGACAGAGCCGGAGATTTTAAATTGGCTTCAAATAGAGATTAAGATTAGAACTATTATTAGGTCAGTATGCCTAGGGAGCTCATAAGAGAGAGATTGCTTTTTTCTCTGAAAATAGTGAATTGACATACATATCTAAGTAAATTAGTCTGTATAAAATAAACAAGAAAAAGTAATTTAAATTTATTAGATATAGTATAAAACGTGATAAAGGTGAACCGATCTGAATTTTCAAAATCTAATACAGTTTCGAGGTCTGACAATCAAGTTAGCAAAGTTTCCACTGTGTGCTTACGAGGTTGGACATTTAGGTTTGTGAACTTGTTGCAACGATGTTGCTAAACTTTTTTGATATCACAGGGATTATTCATTATGAATTTGCACCAACTCGACAAACAGTTAACCAAATTTATTATTTGGAAGTGCTGAAAAGGACGTGTGAAAAAGTTAGATGAAAACGACCTGAACTTTTCACCAACAATTCATGGCTCTTGCATCACAACGACACACCAGCTCCCACGGCACTGTCTATGAGGGAGTTTTTAGCCAGTAAACAAATAACTGTATTGGAACACCCTCCCTACTCATGTGATCTGGCCCCAATGACATCTTTCTTTACCTGAAGATAAAGGAAATATTAAAAGGAAGATATTTTGATGACATTCAGGACATCAAGGGTAATATGATGACAGCTCTGATGGCCATTCCAGAAAATGAGTTCCAAAAGTGCTTTGAAGGCTGGACTAAGCACTGGTGTCAGTGCACAGCCAAGGGGAATACTTTGAAGGTAACTGTAGTGATATTCAACAATGAGGTATGTAGCACTTTTTAGGATGAGTTTGCAAACTTCATTGTCAGACCTCGTACATGTAACTTAACCACCAGGGTACATCTTGGGAAGTGTGTCCCTAGGCAATTCTGTCATTGTGTGAATATCATAGAGTGAACTTACATAGACCTAGATGGTATAGCCCACACCGGGCTATATGGTATAGCCTCCTGCTCCTAGGCTACAAACCTACACAGCATGTTATTGTACCGAATACTGTAGGCAATTGTAACTCATCGTGCTATGGTATTAGGGTGGCTACGATGTCACTGTAGGACAGGAATTTTTCAGCTCCATTATAATCTTATGAAACCACGTTTGTATATGCGGTCAGTAGTTGACCAAAACATTATGTAGCCATGACCGTATCTACCCCAATTAACTACATTTCACCTAGACAGCAAGTAATGAAGCAAAATTGTTTATTATCAAGACTCTTCTATGTGTACTTATTTAGATGAAAGCACAAATATAGTAGCAACTCTAGCATCTGAAGTTACATTATATTTTGTATCTTATTATTTTTAAAATGCCATGATTACTCTGACTTCAATAAGAGCATCTGATTAGGTTTACATCATGAAAAATGTTGATATTGCAAAGGCAATGAAACATATAGAAAGTATTAATGTCAATGATCACTTTGCCTACATTTTCCTGTAATTATAAATCAGCTGAATCACTGAATAAACAGAAACAGTCTATACCTCAGTTTTAAAAAGTCATTTTCATTTTACAAGATAGATTTGTAAGTAATTTAAATGATACAAAAATAAGGTATTTATTCACTATTCTTCTTTAACAATATTTCAGATGCTTTACTAAATGGGTGAAATAATGTGGATTTTTTTCACTGCCCATCTTACGGATATTTTTTCTTTGTTTCTAAAAACAGGATATTAAGAATGTGTTTTTTCTAGTTTTACTCAAAAATCTTACTTTTTTTTATTTTTATGTTATTGAATTATTGAATACTAAACATAACTTTAAGCTAATATAGGCATCTGATCTTTTTTTTTTTTTAATTGAAAACCTCCTAGGGCACATTTTTAAGATGTGTGGCAGGAAATACTATATACGTTAAATATGTCTTTGTTATAGATTTTTCTACTGATGTCTAAACTAACTAAAAGTAGTTTGGAAAATTGTATATCTTTTTTTCCCCTCTCACACAGTCATCGAGGCGTATCATTGCATCCCCTACTTATTATTACTACTATATTTGCTCAGTGTAGGATAAGAAGGTATAGGATATCTGATACTTAATATTCTTGCAATACAGCAAGTGTATATTATTTAAATAGGTGCATATCTGATACATATATATATTCCAATGGAGAGACACAATTCTCCCATGTCTCCAGGTTTTCCAGAGTCTGATTTGCTTATGGTATATGTATTAGTTGTCTAGGGCTGCCATAAGAAAATACCACAGAATGGGTAGCTTAAACAACAGAAATGTATTTTCTCACACTTCAGGAGGCTGGAAGTCCAAGTTCAAAGTTTCGGCAAGTTTGTTTTTTCCTGAGGTCTCTCTCCTTGGCTTGCAGATGGCCACATTCTTTCTGTACTCTCATATGGCCTTGCCTCTATGCATGCCTAATCCTGGTTTCTCTTCCTTTCCTTATAAGGATACCAGTCCTATTAGATTAGGACCCATTGTTATGATCTCATGTAAGACTTGTCTCCAAATAGAGTCACATTGGAGGTTAGGGGTTCCACATAGGAGCTTTGAGTAGAGACAAGCAATCCAGTCAATAATGATGTGCTTAGATAATTTTGTGATGGAAACCAGACACTCATTTTGGGTTACCTTATTACCCAAAGAATGACTAAAATCCAACATATTTATGCTTAACAATTGCTGGTAAAAAAAGGCAGGAATAGGTCTACTTATTGCCTGAAATACTTAACAATTTCTGTCATTTCCAATTTCTGAAGGAAAGTGTAATCACACATATGTCTTTTCTAAGTTGAATAAATATAAATGATAATATAAACACATACACACACACACACACACACACACACACACACATATACACACACACACATATATGGTGTATTTCCAGCCATGTAGTGTTTCAACTCTGGTGAATAAATAGATGAATCAATGATCAAAATAATTTATTTAGAATCCTTCTATGATCAAAATATGATTAGTAAAATATTTGTTTTAAGAACATTTTAAAAATGTAGCAACCTCACTGTATTGTAAGGAGCACATTTCTATGTAAATATTTTATTACAGGAAGACTGAGGAAAATATGCATATAATGTAAGTGTAATGTAATGTAATACAATATAATGCAATAATGTAATATAACATAACATAATATGTCATAATACGTAATATTTCATAATATGTTATAATGTACTATAATAATTTCAGGCAACATCTTATATTACACACCATGGCATGGCTCTTATAAACACTTAGGTAGACATGGTATTTCTCTCATTCCTATAGAGTCACAAGACATAAAAACCATTCACTCTGATACCTCCAGCATTGTTCTTTTTTCTTAGGATTGCTTTGGCTCTTAGGGGTCTTTTGTGGTTCCATACAAATCTAATGATTTTTTGTTGCATTTCTTTAAGAAATGCCATTGGTATTTTGATGGAGATTGCATTAAATCTGTAAATCTGCTTTGGGTAATACGGCCATTTTAACTATTTTGATTCTTCCAATCCAAGAACACGGAATATCCTTCCATTTCTCTGTGTCTTCTTCATTTTCTTTTAAAAATGTCTTATAGTTTTCAGTGGATATGTCTTTCAAATCCTTGGTTAAGTTTATTCCTAGGTATTTTATTATTTTTGCAGCAATTGCAAATGGAATTTTTTTTTTTTTTTAATTTGGTGGGAATGCAGATTGGTGCGGCCACTATGGTAGGCAGTACTGAAGTTCCTCAAAAAATTAAAAATAGAATTACCATATGACCCAGCGATACCTCTCCTGGGTATCTAACCCCAAAAATCTGAAAACATTTATCCATAAAGATATGCGTGCTCTGGCGTTCACTGCAGCTTTATTTACAGTGGCCAAGACATGGAAATAACCAAAGTGCCCCTTGATAGATGATTGGATAAAGAAGATGTGGTATATATACAATGGAATACTATTCTGTCATAAGAAAATATGAAATAACATCATTTGCAACAACATGCATGGATCTTGAGATTATTACGCTAAGCAAAGTAAGTCAGACAGTAAAAGTCGAGAACCATGATTTCACTGATATGTGGGATATAAAGCTGAAAACAACAAAGGAACAAGACAAACAAACAAAAACTCATAGACACAGATAATAATTTAGTGATCACTATAAGGTAAGGTGGAAAGGGCGTGGTAGATGAGGATAAAGGGGATTAAATATATGGTGATAGAAGGAGAACTGACTCTGGGTGGTGAACACACAGTGTGATATATAGATGATGCATTACAGAATTGTACACCTGAAACCTATGCAACTTTACTAACAATTGTCGCCCCAATAAACTTCAATTTAAAAAACAGACAAACAAACAAAAAAACACTCACTCTGACATTCATCACTGGACTATCTATTCATTATATGACTTAAAAATATTTCTAGTTTTTGAATATATAAAGTAATATAGCTCTTGCAGTAGCCTTGAGGAAGTATCATTCAAACTGTTGCCCTTTGTTTGGAAAGCTAATTCTTAATGTTTAACCTAAAATGGTTATTCTGTGGCTTGTGGCAATTGTTCCTTGTTCTCTTCTCTTTTCTGTCCACTATAGAGAGAAGTAGTCATTTAAAGGACATTTTTTCCTCCCAGAATCTTGAAGTCAGAATCAGGTGATATATCTTAATAGTGCTTTAAACACTATTTTAAAAATTATGGGGGCTATTTACGATATATTTCTTAGTATGTGAGAGACATGGTAAAACCTATTTGGGGTTTCCCACAAACTGGCAAAACCTCAACCAGAATAGAGAGATGGCCATTAATACAACCAAAACACATGTCCTATATATATATAATAATTGGTAGACTTAAGAAATGACACTCACTGAACTTCTTTGGGTTAATACTAGCATCTAAGACAGGGCCTATATTCCCTATGTTTGTCACAGTAAATTATTACTTCCACACAATTTATGTCACAGAGTCCTGGATTTTGCCAAAGTCAAAGGTTATCCTGTGAGGAGCTATTTTACTTTTAATATGATATATATTTTCTGATCATTGAACTTTAGCTAAATAATATAATAGATATTAACATGGATATAAGTTAATGTTACAATAAAAACAAGCCTCCTTACCAAATGTGTTATTAAGTAACAAATTATCCAAACTTATGAACAACTGAAGTTTTCTAACCCTTCCTCCTCTCCCCACTCCTGTATTCTTTATAAGGACTTTAGCCTATCACATAAATACCCTGGCTGATTATATGCTTGTATCAACAGCTCTTAGGGAGGTAGCAAATTCTTCTATTACTTTCAAGTTATTTTCAATTCTTGAAGAAAAGGAAGTCTGCGCTTAAAGAGAACTTAGAGACTTAAAGAATGTTTTCTGAAAAACAACTTGTTAAGAATGAAAGGAAGACTGCTGGTTTCTGATTCCTTTAATGTTTACTCACATTTTCAGAGCCCAAAGGAGACTGTGTAAGAAAGATAAAATGAAAGCTTGGGTGCCACACAAGATTAACTTGGCAATAGAGATAAGAGCATCAATCAATGGAAAACCAGCTTCAAGGAGCAGATCAGATCACAGTGACTGGAGGGCAATGTACAAAGCCCATCAATGATTGCTATTTACCTTTTGAAAACAATGACAGTAATATTCTGCATTTTGATAGCTACTTTTATCAGACATTTCCAACTTCTTAGAATATTTTAACACATTAAACCCTCTAAGATAAATAGGACTTCAATTAGAATTTTATAAAGGGATAGACTGCTTGGATTTCTATTGGAGAGAATGAAAGATGAGTGCAGGTTAGAGATACTTTTGAAAACATCCTACAGATCAACCCTTGTGAAGTGCGGGGTTATATTTTATGGAAAGCCAATAGAGTTTCAAGATAATCATAATCCTTCACTAGATATTACTATTTCCATGTGGACAGAAATATTGACGCTTTATTGTAAATGGAATGTTGTATATTAATCCCCAAAATAAATACATTATAAGTCTTAAGGGAACAAATAAATAACAGTAAGTGGGGGTAGAAAATAACAGAAACAATAGCAATTAGTTTGTACGAGTATGCAATGAAGTGCATATGATTATATTATGATGAATTTGGAAACTGTATGTGGAATAATTATATACTAATACTAATAGTTATTAGTTATGATAAGTCATTAACACAGGCACGCTAGTAGAGATTCATTAATATCACCTTCTTTAGATAAAAACATCTATCACACAATTTGTAATTTCACATACATAGTTAAAAATAAATGTCTTCCCTCACTATAAACATGACATATACCAAGTGTTTGCAAATTTATAAGAAAAAAAATACCCTTAATGAATCCCAGATAAAGAAGGGGAAAGTATGGTATAGAGGAAAGAGATATTTTACAGTTCTATTTTTCTCCTAAATGGCTGAATAAATTGATGATACGTAGATGATTGAGAGAGAGAGAGAGAGAGAGAGAGAGAGAGAGAGAGAGAGAGAATCTCCCCTTATCGCTTCAATTAGGGACAGATTTTATATGCACTATTTTCTATCTCAGACTGTGTATAATATCATATTTAATTCCCCTTAGTTGGTCTCTGGGAAAATGGACCCTTTTTCTATCCTGATTCTCCTTGGTGTACAATATTTTTGTGCAAGTGTGCACCTAAAATGTATATTATTCACCTGGAGTTATTAGAACATTTGCTGTGATTTATTAGCTAGTTTGAAGTGATATATTAAGCCCATTCTTTTATTCTTATTAATATTCTTATGATGAATAAAATGGATTGTCAGGAGAGTTTTCTAGAATGAGGAGGAACATAAATAAGTTAAATGATCCACTATGCAATTGAATTCTTGACTTAAATCTCATCCATGGTCTAATTAAAAGAGCTAACTTAAATACTCAGTAACTTGTTGCCAAATACAGCATTAACCTTTTTCAAGGCAATTTATTATAGGAAAAATATAGTTATGCAAATTTTGAAAACATAGTAGTGAAAAACGGACCAAAACTGAAGAATCTGTCTCTAACATTATTTAAACAACTTCAAAAATTGGGAATGTATTCAATGCTTATTGAGTTATCGAAGATTAACAATGATGTGCTGACTGTGTATATTTTACACTTCAATATTGTAAGCCAAGGTCAATGCCCTGAAGGAGGAAAAGATATTGTGCATTTTGTAATAGGACATTAACTAAGGGATTCCCAATAAATTTTCAAGAATGCATCAAGCAAAACCTTTATGAAAGAGTTCCAAGGCAGTCCTCAGATATATTTCAGATACTATTAATACTTAACTGACATCCACACCCCCTTTTGTTTATTAACAGAACCTTACTTTTTATTTATGTTTAGGATTATCTTATGTTTCTGGAGCTCCTTCCAAAGTATGTAGCATTGTTATTATTTATGAACTGGTACATAAAGCAGGAATGGAAAAGACTCACATTTATATGTACCATAAAAACAACTTTGGGAACACATACTTGTTCTATTTTCGGTGTTGGATATCAATACTTATTTTAGACTTTATCCCTTAATTGTTATTGTTTGTCAAGTCTAGAAATAAAAGTGACTAATGTTATCCTACATGAGAAGAAATTAAGATCCATTAGTATATCTGTAGTTTAAACATTTTTCTTAATAACATGTTTTCTCATAGAGAAACATGAGTATTTCTAATACACTTATCATCATGTAGCAAACTTAAAACATGTCAATTGAAGTATAGATCTTTAAAACAAAAGATAGCCATGTTCAGTTATTACATATATGGGTTCAACTAGTGATGAAATAAGTTGTAAAATTTTGTATTTGTAAAGGTATAGGATTCTTGTTTATTTTATCAATTAATATATGAATGCAGGTACAGTTAGGTTTATTTGGGTTTTAATTTTATTGCTTTCTCTCTGTCTCCCTGTTTATCTATCTATCTATCTATCTATCTATCTATCTATCTATCTATCTATCTATCTATCTATCTATCTATAGTTATCTATACGTGTATATCTCCTTTGCAATGTATTGTGACATAAACATACATTATGAAGGTTTGACAATTAAGTACAAATGTGCATGTATGTGCATGGTGGCAAATTTGTGAACTTAAATGTCAGACCCCCCTTTTCCATATGTATACACATACATACATACATACATGCATACATATATACATACATATATATGATTAAATGATTGAATAAAATATATGTATATTTTTAATACTATTATTTGGGGAGGCTGATAAGAAATAGCTAATTTTGATGTATTTTTCAATTTGTTTAAAATAATCTTACATAACATTAAAAAAAAAAAGAAGAAAAAGAAACAGCAAAGCATATTAGGTCCAAAAAGCAATGTGAAAATTCCATTAAATTTCTCAGATTTGGATAGTTTTATGAAAACAAAATAGAATAGAGTAGATCTCTTTACTCCAAAATACCTATTTCGAGCCACATATTTAGCAATTTCTTACATTTCAGCTCTTGATAAACAACAAAAACTCTCTCTCTGTCTCTCTCTGTCTCTCTCT